>NW_027202303.1:202723-287723 GCF_024711535.1 Dipodomys merriami | reverse complement strand
AACATACTCTAACCCTGACCCTAACATGTATTCTATCAAGTACTGTAAAATATACAAGTATCCATACATGTACCCTAACATGACTCAAACATAAGCTAGCATGTACCCTAACATCTGCTCTAACATACCCTAATAAGTACTGTAAACCACACAAGTATGTTTTTTTGCATCCTAACATGTATCCCCAATGTTCCATAACACAGCCTAACATGTGCCCTAACCCTAAAAGATCCCCTAACACATACCATAGTATCTGCCCTAAGACACACTCTAACAAGTGCCCTAACATGTACCGTAACCCAAACAAATCCCCTATCAAGTACCCTAATTCTAAAACATACCCTAACCTGGACCCAAACACATAGCCTAATGTGTGCCATTACTTTACCAAGTATATTAAACCTAACAGATTTCCCAATAGCACTGTAATGCACTAAACATGCTCTGGACCCTAACCCATATGGTAACAAGTACTGAAACATGTACTCTATAAACCACAAGTGTACCCTGAATGTACCCTAACAAAATATAATACACACTCTACTAATAAATATGGTAACAAGGACCCTAACGTGTACTCTAACCCATAGTTACCCTTACATATACCCTAACTCATACCTTCACACAAAAACTACCCAAACCTTAATATCCTTACACATACTCTAATCCTAACATGTATATTAACATGTGCCCCAACCACTAACACACACTGTAACAAGTACCCTAACACATACAGGTACTCTTACAAGCACCTTAACATGTACCCCAAATGTACCCTAACACTAACCCTAAGCAATAGCCTAACACACATCGTAAACCTAACACTATATTGACTTGTGCCCTGAAACATCATAGCCTGCATAGTTCCCTAACATGTGCTCTTAAGCCTAGGTACCATTACGAGCACCCTAACATGTACTCGAAATGTAACCCAACACATACCCTAACACATGCCCGAAAAATAACCAAAACCATAACCTTAACCAATACCCTAACATATGCCCTAACCCATGTCCTAACCCAAACACATACTCTAACACATATCCTAATAAATACCCTAACCACTAATACATGGTCTAAACCATACAGGTAACCTTCATGTACCACAAATGTATAACCTGACACATGACCTAGTGCTGGCTCTAGTCCTAACATGTACCTTAACCCTAACATGTACCGAAAATGTTCCCTAGCATATACCCCATCATACACCCTAACATATGCCCTAACCTAAATCCACACACAAACATGTACCCTAACACCTTATGTACCTTAAAATGTGCCTCAATCATAAAATGTATGGTAAACATTAACATGTATCCTAACAAGTACCCTAACACGTACTCCAAGTGATCCTTACATGCACCCTAACATGTATCCTTACATGTACCCTAACATGTACCCTTACACATACCTAACCCTAACACATAGCTTAACCCTAACAATCCCAAACACTTACCATAACTGTACCATGTACCCTAATGTATACGCTAACCACTAATATGTACAGAATCAAGTACCCTGACATGTACTTTAAACCATAAAGGTTTATGTACACCCTAACACCTACCCCAAATGCATGCCCTAACATGTACCCTAATGTACCTTAAACCCAAACACTTAACTTGTTCCCTAACATGTACCCCACCATACACCCTAACTCCGAACCGAACCCATACTCACATCTTAACATGTGCCTTAGCCCACACTCATACCCTAAGACATACCCTAAGCCACTCAGCAATCTTATGCCTCACCCTAAACCAGCTGCTAACCCAAATCCATAACTGTATGACTAACACTTTCTACAACTCCCCAAACCTACATTAACCCTTTATTAACAAATTAACTAATCCTCATTTGTTCCATACCCACTCTGAAGACTGTTCCATAACATATCCATCATCCTAACCCATTCCACAAATTCTTCCTTGCACGTTACCAAACTAACTCTGAACCTAACTTTAACATGTATTTTTATCCTAACAGATTTCACAATAGCAATCTAATACATTACACATACTCTAGACACTAACACATATAGTTAAAATAGCCTAACACATTTCTATAAACCATACACGTAACCTTACATGTACCCTGAATGTACCCTAGCATACTCTAACCCTGACCTTAACATATACCCTAACATGTACTCTAACAAGCACCCTGACACATACTCTAAAAAACTGTAACCCTAACACACATCCAAACATGTACTCTAATACAAGCTCTAATCACTTACATGTATCCTACATACTCTAACATGTACCCTTAAAGTAAGTACAACACAGGTAACCTTACATATACCCCAAATGTATAAGTACCCAAACATGTACTCTATAACCCTAACCTTAGCATGACCAATTCCATAATCCAAATGCTAATCCCTTCCATAACTCCTAACTTCACCAGATCCCTAACCCATTCTCTAACCAATACATTATCATACGGTAACATTGACCCTAACACTAACTTAGCTCTTCATAAAAACCTGCTCTGTTTGGCTAATTGAAAACCCAGCACCTGATCTAACCTATTTCTGATCCATAACAAAAATTTAAATTCTAACTTCCACCCCGAGTAGCCCTAAAACACCCAAACTTAACCCTGCCCTTAGCATCAACAACACTATACCTACAACCAATTCCTCAACAATTCTTTCATAACCTTATGCCTCTCATAGCTTTGGGAAGTTGGTCAAAGCTCCTGAATGTGTTAGGTACACACCTAGTGAATGGATTTGAGTTAGCTCACAGCTCAAGACAGAGGGCAGGGTTGGGGCCTAGAGTCATCAAAGTTGTTCTGACAAGTAACAACTTACCAAGCAGGAAGGATAGGCCTCCCTTCCTCACAAATGCCTTCACCCCTTCTCCAGGTAACATAAGCACAGATGAAAGCACGGTAGAGATGAGGATGGAAGCCTAAGTTAGGACTCAGTCTGCCAAAGCATACATTGAGTTGTAGACCAAGATTCTACATGTATAATTCAAAGTGTGTGAACTCTCCCCAGCTTCTCCTGACACTCAGTACATTTTCTCCTCAAAGTGCCTACAGGCAGAGGCAGGCAACCAGCACCAAGGCTAGGCATCCAGGAGCCCTGTCACAGACAAGTGGGACCTGGTATGTCTGACAAGGAAAAGAAAGATGCTAGGTTATGCCTTCTGCTTCCCTCAAAAACTCCTTATCAGAATGTTGACATGACTCCAGTTTACAGGAACTGATTGGCTTCTAAGACATAAAATGGAGAGCTTAGTGTTGAGGTGTTGCCCTACCCTGTGAAGAGCCCTGAACCTATGTTCAACAAAGCAAATTGAAATACCTTGGAATGCCTGACAAAATGTCTGTAAGGTATGTAATGAAAACATAAACATGTGTCACACATCCTCTCACCCCCTAACCACCATACCTTATGCAGGACATAGCTGAAAGCTCAGTAAAGACTTGGTGACATGGATACACGCCTGGGATGAGCCTAATGTGGTCAAATTTGTTCTGACAGGTATCAACTTACCAAGCAGGAAGGGAGAGGCTTCACCTCCTTCTCCAGGCCCAAGTGTAGACATGAAAGTAAAGATGAATACTTGATGCAGACTTGGAGAAACACCAGCGGCGAGAGCAAGTTCTGATGGGATCCGATCCGTCCAGACCATCCCACATTGGTCGATACACCATGAACCTATATTCGTGATTCCAAGTTCCAGGCTCTCCCCATTTTATCCTGACACTCTGCGTGTTTTCTTCTCAAATTGCCTATAGTCAGAGGAAGACAACATGTATCAAAGGCTGGAAACCATGGAAAACAAAGGCTAGAGAGAAAGAACCAGGGCCAAGAGCTGAGGCACTTGCCTAGCTTGTGGGAGGCCTTGGAACACAATACCACTGGAATTCACCGACAGGAAATTGAAACACCTTTGTGTACCTAGTAACATGTGTAAAAGAGGGCTAAGAACATGGCTTAGTGGCAGAGTGCTTGCCTAGCATGCATGAAGCCCTGGGTTCAAATCCTAAATACCACATACACAGAAAAATCTGGAAGTGGTGCTGTGGCTCAAGTGGTAGAGTGCTAGCCCTGAGTGAAAGAGCTCAGGGACGTTGCCCAGGCCCTAAGTTCAAGCCCCAGGACAGGCCAAAAAAATGTATTAAATACCTATGTTATGAAAAGAAAAATCTCTTTGTGCTGGTCCTGGGGCTTGAACTAGGGGCCTCGGTGCTCTCCCTGAGTTGTTTTTATTCAGTGCCAGTGCTGTACCACTTGAGCCACAGCTCCCCTTCAAGATGAGCCAGAATAGGAATTGGACATCCTTCAGAGCAGGCCTAGTCAGAGCTGGTGGAAACTAGAGCTGTTGCCGACAAGGTAAAGGCCCAGACATGGAGAAAGCCCAAACCAGGAGCTCAGGGAAGGCCCAGACCCAGGGAAGGACGAGACCTGGGGAAGGCCGAGACCCAAGGAAGGCCTGGACCCAGGGAAGGCCTGGGGGAAGAACAGGAAGGGATGGACTCAGGGAAGGCCCAGATTAAAGACAAAATGGGACTCAGGGAGGCCTGGACCCAGGGAAGGCCTGGGGGAAGAACAGGAAGGGATGCATTCAAGGAAGGCCCAGATTAAAGAAAAAATGGGACTCAGGGAGGCCTGGACCCAGGGAAGCCCTGGACTCGGATATGTAGACTTGCTGCAGCACAGACCCTGAGCTGTCAGCACAAACGTGCAGCCAGCTACAGAGGCCTGGTGTGGGGCCTGGTATGGGGCCTGTCTGGTGTGGGGCCTGGTGTGGGACCTGCCTGGAGTGGGGCCTGGTGTGAGGTCTGCCTGGTGTGGGGCCTGGTGTGGCACTTGATGTGGGACCGACCTGCCTGGTGTTAGCCTGCCTGGTGTGGGGCCCGGCTTGGGGCCTGGTATGGGACCTGCCTGGTGTGAAGCCCGGCATGGGGCCTGGCGTGGGGCCTGCCTGGTGTGGGGCTTGGTATGAGGTCTGCTTGGTATGGGGCCTGGCATGGGCCCTGGCATGAGGCCTGGCGTGAAGCCTGGCGTGGGGCCTAGTGTATAACCTGGAGTGGGACATGATGTGGGGCCTGCCTGGTGTGTGGCCTGGTGTGGGACCTGCCTGGAGTGGGGCCTGGTGTGGGACCTGCCTGGAGTGGGGCCTGGTGTGGGGCCTGGTGTGGGTTCTGGTATGGGGCCTGGTGTGGGTTCTGGTATGGGGCCTGGTGTGGGGCCTGGTGTAGGACCTGGCATGGGGCCTGGTGTGGGGCCTGCCTGGTGTGGGGCCTGGTGTGGGACCTATCATGGGGCCTGGTGTGAGGCCTGCCTGTTGTGAGGCCTGCTTGGTGTGGGGCCTGGCATGGGGTCTGATGTGGGGCCTGCCTGGTGTGGGGCCTGCTTGGTGTGGGGCCTGTCTGGTGTGGGGCCTGCTTGGTGTGGGGCCTGGCATGGGGTCTGGTGTGGGGCCTGCCTGGTGTGGGGCCTGGTGTGGGGCCTGGTGTGGAGCCTATCATGGGGCCTGGTATGGGACCTGGTGTGGAGCCTGCCTGGTGTGTGGCCTGGTATGGTGTCTGTCTGGTATGGGGCCTGGAATGGGCTTGATGTGGGACCTGCCTGGTGTGGGGCCTGGCATGGGGCCTGGTGTGGGGCCTGCCTGCTGTGGGACCTGCCTGGTATGAGGCCTGGAGTGAGTCCTGCCTGGAGTGAGTCCTGCCTGGAGTGGGGCCTGGCGTGAGTTCTGCCTAGTGTGGGGCCTGCTTGGTAATGGGGCCTGGCGTGAGGCCTGGCGTGGGACCTAGTGTGTGACCTGGAGTGGGGCCTGGCGTGGGGCCTGGTGTGAATCCTGCTTGGTGTAGGGCCTGGTTTGGACCCTGCCTAGTGTGGGGCCTGCCTGGTGTGGGGCCTGGCGTGTGGCCTGCCTGGTATGGGGCCTGGTATGGGACCTGCTTGGTGTGGGGCCTGGCATGGGACCTGCCTGGTGTGGAGCCTGCTTGGTGTAGGGCCTGGTTTGGGGCCTGCCTGGTTTGGGGCCTGGTGTGGGACACACCTGGTGTGGGGGCTGCCTAGTGTGGGGCCTATTAGGGGGCATAGCATGGGGGGCATGTCTGGTGTGGAGACTGCCTGGTGTGAGGCCTGTTGTGGGACCTGGTATAGGGCCTGGTGTGGGGGCTCCCTGGTGTGGAGCCTGGCATGGAGCCAGTCTGGTGTGGGGCCTGCCTGGTGTAGGGCCTGGTATGGGGCCTGGCGTGGGGCATGGTGTAGGGGCTGCCTGGTGTGAGGCCCGTTGTGGGACCTGGTGTAGGGCCTGGGGTGGGGCCTGGTGTGGGACCTGCCTGGTATGGGGCTTAGTGTGGGGCCTGCCTGGTGTGGGGCCTGGTATGGGGCTCCCTGGTGTGGGGCCTGCCTGGTGTGGGGCCTGCCTGGTGTGGGGCCAGGCATGGGACCAGCCTGGTGAGGGGCCTACCAAGTGTGGGGCAGACCCGGCACTCACCACTCCAAGCTTCTGAACTCGTCCCATTCTCTCACTGCAGCACCTGAGGTCAAGGGCAGTCTCAGGAGAACAAAGAATCAGCGTCCTGCAGGCCCTCCGCTGCTGAGTGGGATCTGGAGGATGGCTGAGAAGAAAAAGAAAAAGCCATCTCAACCACACTGTCTGCTCCCACCTTCTGCTACCAGACCCAGCTCCTAAGGAGATAGATCTCAGGCCAGGCCCGAGGCAGTGATGGTTTACTCCTAATAACCCTGCCAGTGAGAGAGTCCTCCAGGCACAGAAAAAAATAACAAAGGAGTTTTACTAATGGGTCTGCAACTACTGCGTCCTGAGCTCTGTCAGAACTAGGAGCAGCTGCAACCTACAAGGCTTTTGTTTTCTCCTTCCCACAGGTGTCAGCTCTCTGCAGGCCCCTCAGCCCTCCAGACTCTCTGCCTCTCCGCCGGCCTGAGGAGAACCTCGCAAGCCTGAGGAGACCCTGCGCCGGCCTGAGGAGACCCTCGCCAGCCTGAAGAGACCCTGCGCCGGCCTGAGGAGACCCTCGCCAGCCTGAAGAGACCCTGCGCCGGCCTGAGGAGACCCTCGCCGGCCTGAGGAGACCCCGCGCCGGCCTGAGGAGACCCTCGCCGGCCTGAGGAGACCCTCGCCGGCCTGAGGAGACCCTCGCCAGCCTGAGGAGACCCTCGCCGGCCTGAGGAGACCCCGCGCCGGCCTGAGGAGACCCTCGCCGGCCTGAGGAGACCCTCGCCGGCCTGAGGAGACCCCGCGCCGGCCTGAGGAGACCCTCGCCAGCCTGAGGAGACCCTCGCCGGCCTAAGGGGACCCTGCGCCCGCCTGAGGAGACCCTGCGCCGGCCTGAGGAGACCCTCGCCAGCCTGAGGAGACCCTCGCCGGCCTGAAGAGACCCCGCGCCGGCCTGAGGAGACCCTCGCCGACCTGAGGAACCGAGGCCCGCCGGCCTGAGGAGACCCTGCGCCGGCCTGAGGAGACCCTGCGCCGGCCCCTCCGCTGTCCCTCAGGCCAGCCTCTCCCGCCTCAGGAACCCCTCCGCAAGACCACACTTCACTCCTGCGCAGCTCCACAAACCCCTCCAAGCGCCGCTCACTTCCTGTCCTGCTCTGCCCCACAGACCCCGCCCTGCGCCGCTCACTTCCTCTCACTAACCCCGCCCCTCTCCTGCTCTGCCCCACAGACCCCGCCCTGCGCCGCTCACTTCCTCTCCCTAACCCCGCCCCTCTCCTGCTCTGCTCCACAGACCCCGCCCTGCGCCGCTCACTTCCTCTCCCTAACCCCGCCCCTCTCCTGCTCGGCCCCACAGGCCCCGCCCTGCACCGCTCACTTCCTCTCCCTAACCCCGCCCCTCTCCTGCTCTGCTCCACAGACCCCGCCCTGCGCCGCTCACTTCCTCTCCCTAACCCCGCCCCTCTCCTGCTCCACAGACCCCGCCCCGCGCCGCTCACTTCCTCTCCCTAACCCCGCCCCTCTCCTGCTCGGCCCCACAGGCCCCGCCCTGCGCCGCGCACTTCCTCTCCCTAACCCCGCCCCTCTCCTGCTCGGCTCCACAGGCCCCGCCCTGTGCCGCTGACTTCCTCTCCCTAACCCCGCCCCTCTCCTGCTCGGCTCCACAGGCCCCGCCCTGTGCCGCTGACTTCCTCTCCCTAACCCCGCCCCTCTCCTGCTCTGCTCTTCCCACAAACCGAGAGGGTGCAGTGACCACTGATTCCCACCAGGTGGTATGCTAGGTGTGCGCACCATGCTCCCTTTATCAGGACTAGAGGGTGCAGTGACCACTGATTCCCACCAAATGGTGCTCTAGGTGTGCGCACCATGCTCCCTTTATCAGGACCAGAGATGCAGTGACCACTGATTCTCACCAGATGGTGCTCTAGGTGTGTGCACCATGCTCCCTTTCTCAGGACTAGAGGGTGCAGTGACCACTGATTCCCACAGGATGGTGCTCTAGGTGTGCACCATGCTCCCTTTCTCAGGACCAGAGGGTGCAGTGACCACTGATTCCCACAGGATGGTGCTGTAGGTGTGCGCACCATGTTCCTCTCCTCAGGACCACAGGGTGCAGTGACCACTGATTCCCACCAGATGGTGCTCTAGGTGTGCGCACCATGCTCCCTTTCTCAGGACCACAGGGTGCAGTGACCACTGATTCTCACCAGGTGGTGCTCTAGGCGTGCACCATGCTCCCTTTCTCAGGACTAGAGGGTGCAGTGACCACTGATTCCCACAGGATGGTGCTCTAGGCGTGTGCACCGTCCTCTGGACCCGGTGTCCTCCCACAAGCCCCGCCCCTGGGCCCTCACTTCCGCTCGTGCTCCACTCTTCCGGTACTCTGACCCCACCGGCCCTGCCCTTCTTGAGCATCAGCACAGGAGGGCGGCCGCACCCTTTGACCTCTCACCTTCTGGCCCTGGCCCCACCCACAGGCCCACAGGGCCCGGAGGCTGTGCGGCCTGTTAGCGGCTCTGCCCGGCCCCACCCGGAGCCAGGCTGCGGCCTGCGGGGAAGCCGGCTCCGGGCTGGCCGAGCGGGGCCGGCGCAGGCCGGACACAGCTGCGGCCACGCGCACCCCGGGCCGCGCAGGGGCCGAGCGCGGGGAGCGAGGGATGCGGCGGATGCGGCCATCTCGCCATAATGCCTCGATGGAACGGAATGTGAATGGGATGGTTTCCCTAACTGTGGATGGTTGGTGCACAAAGGCCCGTCCCTGTGCGTGAAATCAGCCGGTTCCTAGGACTCAGATCACACACCTGGATGCCCGTGTGTACACACAGATCACACACCTAGATGCCCGTGTGCACACAGATCACACACCTAGATGCCCTGTGTACACACACAGAGCACACACAGATCACGCACAGATCACACACCTAGATGCCCGTGTGCACACACACAGATCACACACCTAGATACCCTGTGTACACACACAGATCACACACCTGGATGCCTGTGTGTACACACACAGATCACACACAGATCACACACCTGGATGCCTGTGTGTACACACACAGATCACACACAGATCACACACCTAGATGCCCGTGTGCACACACAAAGATCACACACCTAGATGCCCTGTGTACACACACAGATCACACACCTAGATGCCCTGTGTACACACACAGATCACACACCTAGATGCCCTGTGTACACACACAGATCACACACAGATCACACACCTAGATGCCCTGTGTACACACACAGATCACACAGCTAGATACCCGTGTGTACACACACAGATCACACACAGATCACACACCTAGATGCCCGTGTGCACACACACAGATCACACACCTAGATACCCGTGCGCACACACACAGATCACACACCTAGATACCCGTGTGCACACACACAGATCACACACCTAGATACCCTGTGTACACACAGAGATCACACACCTAGATATCCGTGTGCACACACACAGATCACACACCTAGATACCCGTGTGCACACACACAGATCACACACCTAGATACCCGTGTGCACACACACAGATCACACACAGATCACACACCTAGATGCCTGTGTGTACACACACAGATCACACACCTAGATACCCGTGTGTACACACACAGATCACACACCTAGATACCCGTGTGTACACACACAGATCACACACCTAGATACCCGTGTGTACACACAGAGATCACACACCTAGATACCCGTGTGCACACACACAGATCACGCACCTAGATACCCTGTGTACACACACAGATCACGCACCTAGATGCCCGTGTGTACACACACAGATCACGCACCTAGATACCCGTGTGTACACACACAGATCATGCACCTAGATGCCCGTGTGTACACACAGAGATCACACACCTAGATACCCGTGTGTACACACACAGATCACGCACATAGATGCCCGTGTGTACACACACAGATCACACACCTAGATACCCGTGTGCACACACACAGATCACACACAGATCACGCACCTAGATGCCCGTGTGTACACACAGATCACACACCTAGATACCCGTGTGCACACACACAGATCACACACAGATCACGCACCTAGATACCCGTGTGTACACACGCAGATCACACACCTAGATACCCGTGTTTACACATGCAGATCACACACCTAGATACCCGTGTGTACACATGCAGATCACACACCTAGATACCCGTGTGTACACACACAGATCACGCACCGATACCCATGTGTACACACACAGATCACACACCTAGATACCCGTGTGTACACATGCAGATCACACACCTAGATACCCGTGTGCACACACACAGATCACACACCTAGATACCCGTGTGCACACACACAGATCACGCACCTAGATACCCTGTGTACACACACAGATCACACACCTAGATACCCGTGTGTACACACAGAGATCACACACCTAGATACCCGTGTGCACACACACAGATCACGCACCTAGATACCCTGTGTACACACACAGATCACACACCTAGATGCCCGTGTGTACACACACAGATCACACACCTAGATACCCGTGTGCACACACACAGATCACACACCTAGATGCCCGTGTGCATACACACAGATCACACACAGATCACGCACCTAGATGCCCTGTGTACTCACACAGATCACACACCTAGATACCCATGTGCACACACAGATCACACACCTAGATGCCCATATGTACACACACAGATCACGCACCTAGATGCCCTGTGTACACACACAGATCACGCACCTAGATGCCCGTGTGTACACACAGATCACGCACAGATCACGCACCTAGATGCCTGTGTGTACACATACAGATCACACACCTAGATACCCGTGTGTATACACACAGATCACACACAGATCACACACCTAGATACCCTGTGTACACACACAGATCACACACAGATCGCGCACCTAGATGCCCATGTGTACACACACAGATCACACACCTAGATGCCCGTGTGCACACACACAGATCACGCACCTAGATGCCCGTGTGTACACACACAGATCACGCACCTAGATACCCGTGTGTACACACACAGATCACGCACCTAGATGCCCTGTGTACACACACAGATCACACACCTAGATACCCTGTGTACACACACAGATCACACACCTAGATACCCTGTGTACACACACAGATCACACACCTAGATACCCTGTGTACACACACAGATCACACACAGATCACGCACCTAGATGCCCGTGTGTACACACACAGATCACGCACCTAGATACCCGTGTGTACACACACAGATCACGCACCTAGATGCCCGTGTGTACACACACAGATCACGCACCTAGATGACCGTGTGTACACACACAGATCACGCACCTAGATACCCGTGTGTACACACACAGATCACGCACCTAGATGCCCAT
The DNA here is from genome assembly GCF_024711535.1 of Dipodomys merriami. Classification (NCBI taxonomy): domain Eukaryota; kingdom Metazoa; phylum Chordata; class Mammalia; order Rodentia; family Heteromyidae; genus Dipodomys; species Dipodomys merriami. The sequence goes on along the minus strand of NW_027202303.1, from coordinate 275,906 downwards.
GTGTACACACACCTCAGCACAGGCGATGCAACACCGAAGGAGACGCGCTGGTTACACACTCACCCTAGGAAGATGCAGAAACACACACACGCCCCTAGGGGATGTTCACCCTCCTAATCACATGGAGATGGACAGAGAAAACAAAATAGGATCTACTTCACCGAAGTAGTGTGGATATGTTTGTTAATTTTATGTAATAGTAATAAGGCAAGGAAACAAAACGGAAGCTCCCGGCAGGGTCATATATTCGTGTAAAATGTTTTGGCAATCAATCTAGTGGTTCTTCAACTGGTTGAAGACACATAAATTCAACTCTAAGCCTATATACTGAAGAGAAATAAAAACACATGTCCATGAAAATACTTGTACACACATTTATAGAAATCTCCTTCATAATATCCAGTCTACAGGTACTTGCTTGACATGGACTCTATATGGTGGAAAGCTGAGGAGACATTGCAGTGACCTTCACAGAACAGTTTTCATGCTGCTTCATAAACTCATGGTGCCCCTAATTCTTCTGTGTTTGGGTATTTTCAAATACTTCTGCCCCGTGAGCAAACTTCAGAAGCCAGACAATTACTCCAACTAAACTGTGAGGCTAAAGGGGGTGTGTAACCAACACATATCAATATGGCAGAAGTAAGTCCTCTAACCTCAGGCACAAAGACACAGGTCACTCTTTGCATACGCAATACTTTCTCTAATTACCTCAGAACAAAGCCCTACACATGTGCTGTCCAAAGTGTCCTTGTCTCTGGTTGTTATCTCTAGGTGTCTGCAACTGAACTCTGTACTTACCTAGAGCCAAGCAGGCTAACCAACCACACTGCCTTTACTTATGCCAGAATGGGGCCATCTTTTACCTTTTCTCTTCACAAATGCCTGTGGCACAGCAATTCAACTTTCCCTGCACATCTTAGGACATACTTAACTACTCTATACAATACTATTCTGTACTCTTTAGTACTACTTAACATTTTTCTGTACTATTAAATATTGTTTAGTACTATTATTCCATTCTAAAATATACACAAATGCCCAAGTTCATACATTTATAGTGATAGTCCTTTATATCTGTATTATCATTAATTATTTAACTAGTAATGAATTTACCACTTACCCTTTCTTATCTCCCTTTTGTACAGCAAGTAAATTAGCAACTTGTGCAAATATGAGCATTCCAAAAATGATACACACTTCTGAGTCCTAAATTTTTTAATATTTTCCCAACTACTAAAACATTATAGACATAATGGTCTGTGGTATTATATAGATAGATAGATATACACACATATATATTTATGTATATGCACTTAGCTAATAGTGTTTAACATTTTTGCATCTGGGTGCATGAATAATATGTCCTGTCATGTTCCTTGGAATATTCTTTTCTCAGTTTGGTATTAACATCTTATTGAACTCATAAAATTGGGGGGAGTCTCTGTTCATCACATTTTGTTTCTAACTTAAATGTGAAAGCTGCAATATAGGAGTCTTAGGTACCATTCCCTGGAACTAGATAGAGAAAGCAATCATTGTCATGAAGTTCTTGAGGTTATGTCCTCAGAGAAACCTGTGTGCGTGTATGTAGGAAGGTAGGAAGTCAGAAAAGGGAGAGAGCCACTCCAGAGTGTGATCTCTGGGGGAAAAAAAGAAAAATGAAAAAGTGTTCTCTCTGGCAAGGGCCCTCAGCTTAATCCTACATGTGACTTCGTGTAGATCCTCAGATTCACGAGGGTCTCAGGCCATACAGCTGAGTCCACCACATCACTCCACTTGGCAAGACCTAGGTTTTGACATTTTCAGAATCTTGAGCAGACAGCAGGGCATCTCATGCAGGGAGTCTGGGGGCATCCCTGACTGAGCTCCAGCTCTGTGGACTCTGTAATTAGCTGGCATGGCTAGCAGACAGTCCACTCACTGGGCTTTGCAGTCCCTTCTGGTCAGGCAGAGCAGTGGGGCCAGGCCCTCACACTGTGCGTAGCCACTGCAGGCAGCTGCAGCCTGGCCTCCAGTCAGAGAGGACAAAGGCTGTGTCCAACAGCTCTGCAGGTTGCTGTCTGTCTCTCGTGGTTGGTCAGTAATTCCTCCTACTTAGAATCAGCTCAAAAGTCCTGGCCTACATTGGTCCCAAAGAATTCAATTTGCTATTCTATTTTGAACTGATTCATGCGGTTCCACTCAATGTCATACTGGTCCCCGCTACACCTCTGTTTGAGGGTATAATAAGCTTTCATAGCTGGAAACTTAGAACTTACACTGAATTCCTAATGCCTCCTGCAAGTAGAAGGTAGGAGGATATAGCAATCACAAGTACCTTTCATTATTGGAAGTTATGGGAGGATTTCAATGGCTATTGTTACTCAGCCGCCCACTACCTCCAAGAAATGAGCACCTGAGCTGCAGTGGGGCTGGAAATATGCCAGCGACTGTGCTTCTGCCATCCTGGGGCCACCTGCTCCTCGGTGCCTCGTGGCTGAGGGGTCTCAGGATCATGGTTGGGGTTCTGACCATCTGGGGGACGCCCAGTCCAGTACCACATGCACAGGCGCCATTACCATTCAGTCTCGGGAAAGGCAAGCTGTGGAGGTCACCTTTGCGCATGGCAGAGGACAGATTTTATGCAATTTTGTTACTATTCTAATATTGAATAGAGGGTACATTCTTGAAGCAGAATAGATCCGGGGAAATGAGACACAGGAAATAGCAAGTGGAAATTCAGAGATAAACATTGTATTAATGAATACGCTGGTTTAAATACAGACAGACATATTTTCTTAGGCCTTGTGTTGCCACAATATGCTGAAACCTGTAAAAAAAAAAAAAAAAAAAAAAAAAAAAAAAAAAAAAAAAAAGCTTTTATAATGCATTGCACTCAGAGCCCTGAGATCACTCAGCTGTTCATAGCTGGTGTCCTACCATTTGAGGCATGTCTCTGATTTGGTTCTTTTGCTGGTTATTGGAGATGGAATCTTGCAGACTTTTCTATCTGGGCTAGCTTGGAACCAAGGTCTTCTGATCTCAGAGACTGAGCAGCTAGGATTATAGGCATGAGCCATTGGCAATGGGCTTGGAACAGGTGTATTTTCTGAGAGAGGAAACAGTATGTTTGAACTCAGGGCCTTTTGTATGCCAGGCTGTTGCTCTGCTACTTGAGCAACATCACAGCCATGAAAATGTTTTTCTATTTCAAAACTCTATTATACCCATGAGGGTATAATAGAGATGGGGAAAATAAAGATGGAAGGAAAGGGGGAGAGCAGCCAGAGGTCCTACCCTCAACACCGAACTGTGGAACTGCAACCCTTTGCACAGCGCCCTAATGATAACAATAAAAACTTCACTATAACCTTGTATAAACACGAACATTTTAAAAATATTTCCCAGAGTCAGGTTTTTTGTTTTTTGTTTTTTGGCTGACTTACGGTTCTCTGAAAGAACCTGGAAGGTCTTTGAAAGAAATAACTGTAAGGTAAAGTTGCCTACAATAAATTCTAGCTGAATAGTTAAATCACCCCATAGGTTTTCATACAAGTTGCTATGTGTGTGTGCGTACATGCACGCACGCAACTGATTTCTAAGTCTCTTTATCTTTGCATTTTTACTTTTAATGTTATTGTCAAGGTGATGCACATAGGGTTACAGTGACATAAGTAACACGGTGAGTACGTTTCTTATCAAACTTGTTCCCCTCCCTCGTTTTTCTCCTTTCCCTCCCCCAGCCCAGCCCACAAGTTGTACAGACCACCTCCAGCACACTGTCTTCTATCACTGCTGCATCGGTTCCCCTATCCTTTTTTGTTCCCCTATCCTTCCCTAATTAGATGAACGTATATACAATACCCAGGGTACCAAAATCAAATCAGTGACCACAGGGGATATGCCATAGGGGGACAAAAACACAAATCATGTGGTACATCAAAAACAACAACAACAACAAAGAAAAACATCTTCGTGGAGTCCGTGTCCCTTGGCATCATCCTACATGGTCATATGCACTCTAAGTCTCTTTAGAGTACGACAAACTGAAATCAATTCGCTTTTCTTCTTTTGTGCTTTCATCCAATACTTCACTTGTTTAAATTTATTTCAACTCCTACATAAAACATTAAAGTTGTACCTATCAATTGTTAACATGGTGTTTTCATCCAATGCATAGTTAAGTCATATTAAGCATATCTATCTGCTCAAGCATTTATCATTTCTTTACTGTGAAAACTGTCAGAATCCTTTCTTCTACCTCTTTGATCTGCACAGTACCTAAGTGCTGTCTGCGGTCACCATACAGCACAACAGCAAAACAGAAATTCTTCCTCCTAACCAAAACCTAGTACCCAAGAATCAACCTTTCTCCATCCCTCCTCTTAAAAAAATCTAAGAGCAATTCTCTCCCTTCCCCAAGTAATTTGTGTGTTGTGGAGATTTAACCAAGGTTATCTTTGAAATGACCTTTATCCTGGGAAAAACACTCATTCAGAATAAAAGCCATGGAAATGTCGGGCACCAGTAGCTCAGGCCTGTCATACTAACTACTCAGGAGGCTGAGATCTGAGGATCAAGGTTCAAAGCCAGCCTGGGCAGGAAAAGCTGTGAAACTCTTATATCCAATAAACCACTCAAAAACCTGGAAGTGGCGCTGTAGCTCAAGTGGTAGAGCGCTCGTCTTGAGCTGAAGAGCTGAGGGACAGTGCCCAGGCCCAGAGTTCAAGACCTATGACCAAACAAACAAACAAACAAAAAGCTATGTAAATGAAAATGAGCGTGAGTCTGGGCCCAACAGTGTTTGAGAATGAAACCATGGATCTTGAGGACAGCATCGATGCAATCGGCCTTTTGTTGAAAGTTGCTCAAACGCCTGTGTTGTAATGCCCACATTCAATGGCAGAGCCAGCCTGGCCATCTCTGGGCCAAGTGCTACCAGAGCGCAAAGCTGATGGAAGGGAGCAGGGTCCAGAGGGGCCGGCGCCCAGCCACAAACACCAAGGATGGCACCGCGGCGCCACTCGGTCCGTGACACCCGATCAGCCACCAGCATGTGGAAGGGAGCCCTGGCTCAGGCAGTAGCCAGCCTGGAGTGAAAAGGCTGAGGACGGCAGCCAGGCCCGGCTCATCCCAGAGCCTCCCACCCACATCGGTGCCACAGGTGGTTCCTTAATGATGGTCACACAGCAGGATTTGCTTCGGATCTCTTGTCACCAATCTCTGCAAAAGACCATACTTCATGGTTCTTTGTATGTTCTGCTGCGGCCTGAGACTGAGTGAGGAAATGCTAGCGGCCGACATCTCAAGTTGTTTGCTACTGATGACCCTTGACAGGCTGTACTGCAAATTCACATTCAGAAAGAAGGGCGATTGCATCATCAGTTACCACACTCAGTTAATCTTGAACTGTTAAGTCAGTGTTGCTACAGTGCCCACATTACTTGAGAAAGTTAGCCACCTACCTTTGTCCTAATGTTTAGCATTTAGTATATATGAGGTGACATTAAGTTATTATCACAGAGGTCTGGGAAGGTGGCTCAGTGGTAGAGCACTTGCCTTGCATGCTCAAGGCCCTGGGTTCAATTCCTCAGCACCACATAAGCAAAAAGAAAAAAAGCCAGAAGTGGTGCTGTGGCTCAAGTGGTAGAGCACTAGCCTTGAACTGAAGAGCTGAGGGACAGTGCCCAGGCCCAGAGTTCAGGCCCCACGACTGGACCCAAAAAAAAAAAAAAAAAGTTATTATCACAGAGAACCTGGGAAGAGAGTATCATGGGACACAAAACTCTGTACTTTGGACTGTTTTGTGTTTTCCTTGCTTACTATATTTATATACCTATACCAGAAGGCATTGAAGAACCTTGGAAAGTACAACTTTTGGATGCTTCAATGAAAATGATATCACTAATGGTAATATTTCCCTAAAAAATAAGAGTGCCTTGCTGTAAGTATACATTGACTTTCTTTCAGTTAGTGTTTTGAAAGAGGCAAGACTTTTCTTTTAGAATAAATCTACCAAATAATATTATGATTAATTTTACCAGCCATGAATATGCTTATTTGAATATGTACAAACCAAGGAAGAACATAACTCTTTTTCAGACTTTGTGTCTATGTCTAAAGAGAATGACCACATATTGTGAATAAAGGAAATGGTATTGTCCAAAAGGGAAATTTGTTGAAATGTTATGCATGTAATATATTTTCATGCATTCTCTTAAAACTTAAATGAGTTTGTCAATTTTGTTTTTGCATTCTGATGTATATTTACTACTTTTAACTTTTTAAGTAGTTCTCAAGATTTATTTACTCAAAACCTATTCTCATTCTTTGAGTTACTGCAGACCAGAGGACTTTCTGCATGTCAGAAACATTTAACAGTTATATTTATTAGTAATTAATTCCCTTACATAAGATGGTGTTCATTTCATTATAAATCACTACCAGTGATACAACTGTATAAAAATAAAATTAACTTTCAACTATAGGAATGACTTTTCCAGGTTTTTGGATGACTTTAATACATTTCTTTCTTTTTTTTTTTTTTTTTGGTTGGTCATGGGGCTTGAACTCTGGGTCTGGGCGTGTCCCTCAGCAATTCAGCTCAAGACAAGTCTTCTGAGTGGTTCATTGGAAATAAGAGTCTCACGGACTTTCCTGCCCAGACTGGCTTTGAACTGTGATCCTCAGATCTCAGCCTCCTGAGTAGCTAGGATGACAGGCGTGAGTCACTACCACCTGGCTAATATAATATATAAGGTATATAGCATATACCTTAACCCTAACACATACCCATAACTCTAACACAAATCCTGACATATACCATAAACTTCATCCTTACTCAAACACATGCCATAACATATACTCTAAACACTAAAATGTGTGGTAACAATGCACTCTATATGCAGGTACTCTCATATGTAACCTAGCATGTACCCCAAACATACCCTAATACATACCTTAACCCTAAGCCAGACCCTAACAAATACTCTAATATGTACCTTACTCGTTAGCACAGACCCTAACCATTATCATGTACTCTAAAGCTTACATATACCTTAACAAGTACCCTAAACTTATCTTAACATACTTCCTAACATGTTGCCTAACCCAAACCATAACTGTAACCTAAACACATACCAAAACATGTACTATAACACACACTCTAAACATTTACATGTATCTTAACAAGTACTCTAACATGTACTTCAAGTCATACATATACCCTAGCATGTGCACAAAGCATATCCTGTTTGCTAACATGTACTCTAAACACTAACTCATATCCTAACAAGGACCCTAACACTTATTCTAAACCACGCAAATACCCTTAAATACACTGAAACATGTACCCAAAAGTAATCCAATCTACACCCTAATATGTGCTCTGACTTTAACATGTATTATAACCCTAACAGATTTCACAATAGTACTCTAACACATTAAACATACTCTAGACACACATATGATAATAAATACCCTAACACATATTCTATAAAGCATACAGGTAACCTTATATGTACCCTGAATGTACCCTAATGCTGACCTTTACATATACCCCAAGTACCCTGACACATACTCGAAAAAATAAAAGTACCCATACATGTACCCTAAAACATACCCTAAGATGTACCTTAACCCTAACATGTACCCTAACATGCACCCTAACATCCCCTAAAAAGTACTGCAAACCACACAAGTCTCCTCACATGCACCCTAACATGTACCCTCAATGTTCCCTAACACATAGACTAACATGTGCCATAGCCTTAACATGTACCTTCACCCTGATGAATCCCCTGTAAAGTATGCGAACTCTAACTCATACCATAATATGTGCTCTAACACACATTAACATGTCCCCTAACATATACCATAACCCTAACAAATCCCCTATCAAGTACCCTAACTCTAACACATACCATAACATGGACCCAAACACATACCCCAATATGTGCCAGTACTTTAACATGTTTGTTAAACCTAACAGATTTCCCCATATACTGTAATACACTAAACATGCTCTGGACATGAACCCATATGGTAACAAGTATCCATTCACATACTCTATAAACTGTACATGTACCCTGAATGTACCCTAACCAACTATAACTTAACATGTACCCTAAATGTAGCACATACCCTAATAAATACTCTAACTTCAAATACATTGTCTAAACCATAGGTAACCTTACGTATACCGCAAATGTATAACCTGACACATCCTAGTGCTGGCCCTAGTCCTGACACATACCTAACATGTACCCTAAAATGTTCCCTATGTCCCATCACACACCCTAACTCTGGCCCATACTCACACCCTAACACCGAAATCCATATGCCAGCATGTACTCTAACTCTTAACACCGTATGTACCTTAAAATGTACCTCAACCATAAAATTTATAGTAAACATTAACATGTATCCTAACAAGTGCCCTAATGTGTACTCTAAGTAATTCTTACATGCACCCTAACATGTACCCAAAATGTATCTTGCTCCTGTGCTCTGCTCTTCCACAAGCCCTGCCCCTGAGCTGCTCACTTCAGAAGGTGCTCTAGACATGCTCACCATCCTCCTCTCCTCAACACCAGGGGATGCAGTGAGTGCTGCTTCCCACCAGAGGGCGCTCCAGGAGTGCTCACTGTCCTCAGCACCAGAGGGTGCAGTGACCACTCATTCCCACCAGATGGTGCTCTAGGTGTGCTCACTGTCCTCCGCACCAGAGGGTGCAGTGACCACTCATTCCCACCAGATGGTGCTCCAGGAGTGCTCACTGTCCTCAGCACCAGAGGGTGCAGTGACCACTCATTCCCACCAGATGGTGCTCTAGGTGTGCTCACTGTCCTCAGGACCCCGGGGCCTCCCACAAGCTCCGCCCCTGGCCCACTCACTTCTCCTTTGCCACACCCCTCCTGTGCTCTGCCTCCCCACAAGCCCCGCCTTTGGGCTGCTCACTTCCTTGCTCTTGCCCCACACCTATAGCTCTCTGCCCCCCCACAAGCCCCGTCCCTGGACTGCTCACTTCCATGCTCTTGCTCTGCCCCCCACAAGCCCCACCCCTGAACTGCTCTTTTGTGCTCTTGCCCCATCCTTTTCAAGCTTTACCCCCCACAAACCCCACCCCTACCCACCCACTTCCTCATTCTTGCTCCATACTTCTCATGCTCTGCTCCCCACAAGCCCAGCCCCTAGACCGCTCACTTCCATGCTCTGCTCCTCCCACAAAACTAGAGGGTGCAGTGAGCACTGATTCCCACCAGAGGGCACTCTAGGCTTGCACACTGTCCTCCTCCTCTCAAGACCTGGAGTACATTAAGGGCTGATTCCCACCAGAGGGCGCACTAGGCTGGTGAGCTCCCTGCTGCTCTCCTCGGGACCCAGGGTGCAATGAGAGCTGATTCCCCCAGAAGGTGTCTAGGCAGGCTCATCGTTATCTTCTCCTGAAGACAGAGTGAGGGGGGTGGGGGTGCAGTGAGGCTGCTTCCCACCAGAGGGCGCTCTGGGTGTGTGCACCGTCCTTCTCAGGACCAGAGGGTGCACTGAACACTGATTCCCACCAGAGGGCGCTCTGGGTGTGTGCACCGTCCTTCTCAGGACCAGAGGGTGCAGTGAACACTGATTCCCACCAGAGGGCGCTCTAGGTGTGTGCACTGTCCTTCTCAGGACCAGAGGGTGCAGTGAACACTGATTCCCACCAGAGGGCACTCTAGGTGTGTGCACTGTCCTTCTCAGGCCAGAGGGTGCAGTGAACACTGATTCCCACCAGAGGGCGCTCTGGGTGTGTGCACCGTCCTTCTCAGGACCAGAGGGTGCACTGAACACTGATTCCCACCAGAGGGCGCTCTGGGTGTATGCACTGTCCTCCTCTTCTCAGGTCCAGGGGGCGCAGTGAACACTGATTCTCACCACATGGTGCTCTAGGTGTGCACACCATCCTCCTAGGACCCCAGGGCCTCCCACTAGCCCCTCCCCTGAACCCCTCACTTCTGCTCCCTTGCCACACCCCTCCTGTGCTCTGTTCTTCCACAAGCCCCGCCCTTGGACCGCTCACTTCCAAGCTCTTGCCCCTCCCTTCTCGTGCTCTGCCTCTCCACAAGCCCCCATTGATCTGCTCTCTTTTGCACGCTTGCCCCATCCCTCTCAAGCTTTGACCCTCCACAAGCTCTGCCTCACTTCCAGGCTCTTGCCCCTCCCCTCTAGTGCTTTGCCAGTCCACAAGCCCCGCCCCTGGGCCGCTCACTTCTGGGCTCTTGCACACCTCTCTCATGCTCTGCTCCGCCCACAAAACCTGAGGGTGCAGTGAACACTGATTCTGGCCAGAGGGTGCTCTAGGTGTGCACACTGTGCTCCTCTTCTCCAGGCCAGGGGTGCAGTGATCACTGATTCCCACCGGATGGTGCTCTAGGTGTGCATACTGTCCTCCTCAGGACCCCAGGTCCTCCCACAAGCCCACCCCTGCACTGCTCACTTCCTCACTCTTGCTCCACCCTGTGCTCTGCTCTTCCACAAGCCCCGTCCCTGAACTGCTCTTTTGTGCTCTTGCCCCATCCCTTTCAAGCTTTACCCCCCACAAACCCCACCCCTACCCACCCACTTCCTCATTCTTGCTCCATACTTCTCATGCTCTGCTCCCCACAAGCCCAGCCCCTGGACCGTTCACTTCCATGCTCTGCTCCTCCCACAAACTAGAGGGTGCAGTGAGCACTGATTCCCACCAGAGGGCGCTCTAGGCTTGCACACTGTCCTCCTCCTCTCAGGACCTGGAGTACATTAAGGGCTGATTCCCACCAGAGGGCGCACTAGGCAGGTGAGCTCCTTGCTGCTCTCCTCGGGACCCAGGGTGCAGTGAGAGCTGATTCCCCCCAGAAGGTGTCTAGGCAGGCTCATCGTTCTCCTCAAGACTGGGGGTGAGGGGGGTGGGGGTGCAGTGAACACTGATTCCCACCAGAGGGCGCTCTAGGTGTGTGCACCGTCCTTCTCAGGACCAGAGGGTGCACTGAACACTGATTCCCACCAGAGGGCGCTCTGGGTGTGTGCACTGTCCTCAGGACCAGAGGGTGCAGTGAACACTGATTCCCACCAGAGGGCGCTCTGGGTGTGTGCACCGTCTTTCTCAGGACCAGAGGGTGCAGTGAACACTGATTCCCACCAGAGGGCGCTCTAGGTGTGTGCACTGTCCTCAGGACCAGAGGGTGCAGTGAACACTGATTCCCACCAGAGGGCGCTCTGGGTGTGCACACCGTCCTTCTCAGGCCAGAGGGTGCACTGAACACTGATTCCCACCAGAGGGTGCTCTGGGTGTGTGCACCATCCTTCTCAGGACCAGAGGGTGCAGTGAACACTGATTCTCACCAGAGGGCGCTCTAGGTGTGTGCACCGTCCTTCTCAGGACCAGAGGGTGCAGTGAACACTGATTCCCAGTAGAGGGCGCTCTAGGTGTGTGCACTGTCCTTCTCAGGCCAGAGGGTGCAGTGAACACTGATTCCCAGTAGAGGGCGCTCTAGGTGTGTGTACCATCCTCAGGACCAGAGGGTGCAGTGAACACTGATTCCCACCAGAGGGCGCTCTGGGTGTGTGCACCATCCTTCTCAGGACCAGAGGGTGCAGTGAACACTGATTCCCACCAGAGGGTGCTCTAGGTGTGTGCACCGTCTTTCTCAGGACCAGAGGGTGCAGTGAACACTGATTCCCACCAGAGGGCACTCTAGGTGTGTGCACTGTCCTCCTCAGGTCCAGGGGGTGCAGTAATCACTGATTCCCACCAGAGGGCGCTCTAGGTGTGCACACCATCCTCCTAGGACCCCAGGGCCTCCCACTAGCCCCTCCCCTGGACCCCTCACTTCTGCTCCCTTGCCACACCCCTCCTGTGCTCTGCTCTTCCACAAGCCCCGCCCTTGGACCACTCACTTCCAAGCTCTTGCCCCTCCCTTCTCGTGCTCTGTCCCTCCACAAGCCCTCATTGATCTACTCTCTTTTGCACCCTTGCCCCATCCCTCTCAAGCTTTGACCCTCCACAAGCTCTGCCTCACTTCCAGGCTCTTGCCCCTCCCCTCTAGTGCTCTGCCAGTCCACAAGCCCCGCCCCTGGGCTGCTCACTTCTGGGCTCTTGCACACCTCTCTCGTGCTCTGCTCCGCCCACAAAACCTGAGGGTGCAGTGAGCACTGATTCTGGCCAGAGGGCGCTCTAAGTGTGCACACTGTGTTCCTGTTCTCCAGGCCATGGGTGCAGTGATCAGTGATTCCCACCGGATGGTGCCCTAGGGGTGCATACTGTCCTCCTCAGGACCCCAGGTCCTCCCACAAGCCCCACCCCTGCACTGCTCACTTCCTCGCTCTTGCTCCACCCCTCCTGTGCTCTGCTCTTCCACAAGCCCCACCCCTGCACCTCTCACTTCTTGCTCTGCTCCGCCCACAAAACCAGAGGGTGCAGTGAGCACTGATTCCCGCCAGAGGGTGCTCTAGGCTTGCACACTGTCCTCTCCTCAGGACCTAGGGTGCAGTGATGGCTGATTCCCACAGGAGGGCACGCTAGACAGGTGAGCACCTTCATCCTCAGGACCAGGGGTGCAATGAGAGCTGTTTCCCACCAGAGGGTGCTCTAGGCATGCTCACCGTCCTCCTTTCTTCAAGACCAAGGGGTGCAGTGAGCGCTGATTCCCACCAGATGGTGCTCTAGGTGTGTGCACTGTCCTCTTCTCAGATCCAGGGGTTGCAGTGACCACTTATTCCCACCAGATGGTGCTCTAGCTGTGTACATGATCCTCCTCGTCTCAGGACCAGAGGGGTGCAGTGACCACTCATCCCCACCAGATGGTGCTCTAGGTGTGTGCACCGTCCTCTTCTCAGATCCAGGGGATGCAGTGACCAATGTTTCCCACCAGATGTACAAATTTCCCAGATCCCATGTCCACACTCCCAGATCCATGTGTCCACACTCCCTAGATCCCAGTGTCCACAATACACAGAGTCCAGGATCCACATTCCCAACATCCCAGGATCCACATTGCCCAGATCCCAGTGTCCACACTCCCAACAACCCAGTGTCTGCATTCCTAATATTCCAGTGTCCACACTACCTAGAACCCAGTGTCCACACTCCACAGATCCCAGCATCCACATGCTCCATATCCCAGTGTTCATATTCCCCTGATCCCAGTCTCCACACTCTCAGTGTCCACACTCCCCACGTCCCTGTGTCCACACTTCCATATCCCTGTGTACACTCTCCTCTGATTCCAGTGTCCCCACTCCACACATCCCATTGACCACATTCCCAAGATGCCAGTGTCCACACTCTCCAGATTCAAGTGACCACACTCCCAAGATCTAGTGTCCACCCTTCCCAGATCCCAATGTCCATACTCCCCACATCCCAGTGTTCACACTCTCCCTATATCAGTGTAGAAATTTCCTGGATCCCAGTGTCCACACACCCCAAATCCAGTGTCCACCCTCCAAGAACCCAGTGTGCACATTACCCAGAGTTCAGTGGGTACACTACTCTATCCCAAGATCAACACTTTTCATATCCCAGTGTCCACATCCCAGTATCCAGACTCCATGGGTTCTAATGTCAACACTGTCTAAATCCACATTCCACACTCCCCTGATGTCAGTGTCCACCCTCCCAAGATCCAAATATGCACACTCCCCATGTCTCAGTGTCCACAGTCCATGGATTCAAGTGTGCACATTACCAGATCTTAGTGACCTCAGTAATAACAGTCCGGTGTCCACACTCCCAGATACCAGTGTCCACACTCCCAGATACGAGTGTACAAACTCCCCCGAGTGCAGTGTGCATACTCCCCAGATGCCAGTGTCCACACTCCCACCCCTGATCTCCGTGTCCTCACTCTCCCGAGTCCAATATCCATACTCCCCAGAAAACAGTGTACACACTACCCAGATGCCAGTGTCTAGACTCCCAGACTCCCATGTCCACACTCTCCAGATCACAGTGTCCAATCTTCCCAGATCCCATTGCCCACCCACACAGATCCCAGTGTCCATACTATCCAGAGTTCAGTGTGCACACTCCTGTAATCCCAGGTTCCACACTCCCCATATCCCAGTGTCAACACCACAAAGAGTAGAACAGTGTCCAAATTCCCCACATCCCAGTATCCAGAATCCATAGATTCCTGTGACCACACTGCCCAGATCACAGTGTCTTTACTCCCCAAACCCCAGAATCCATAGATTCCAGTGTCCACACTCCCTAGATCTCAATGTCCACACTCTCGAGTTCCCAGTGTTCATACTCCCCTCATCCAGAGTTACTGCTCCCCCTATCCCAGTGCCCACACTCCCCAGATCCCAGTGTGCACACTCCCCAGATCCCAGTGTGCACACTCCCCTATCCCAGTATCCACACTGCTAGAACCCGAGTCCACACTTTCCAGATCCCAGTGTCCACACTCCCCAGATATCACTGTCCACATTCCCAAGATTCCATTGTCCACTTCCCAGATCTCCATGTTCTCACTCTCCAGATCCCAGTGCGCACAATCCCCCTATTCCAGTTTCCAAACTCCATAAATCCCAGTGTTCACACTCCCAGTTCCCCGTGTCTAACCTCTCCAGATCCCAGTGCCCACCCTCCTACATCCCAGTGTTCACAAAACCAAGAGTCCAATGTACACCCTCCTGTGATCCCAGGATCCACACTCCCCATATCCCAGTCTCAACATTACAAAGAATACAGTGTCCAAATGCCCCACATCCCAGTATCCAGAATCCATAGATTCCAGTGTCCACACTGCCCAAATCCTAGTGTCCACCCTCCCAAAATCCCAGTGACCACATGCCCCATGCTTCAGTGACCACAGTCCATGGACTCAAGTGTCCACAGTCCCCAGATCTTAGTGTCCTCACTAATCACAGTGTCTTCACTCCCCTGATACCATTATCCACACTACCCAGAGTTCAGTGTGCAGACTCCCCAGATGCCGGTGTCCACACCCCACCGAGCACAGTGTCCACACTCCCCAGATCCCAGTGTATACACTGCTCAGATACCAGTGTGCACACTCTTCTGAACCCAGGGTCTACACTACCCAGATCCCTGGGTGCACACAACCCAATTCCCAGTGTGCAAACTACCCAGAGTCCAGTGTGCACACTTCTGTGATCACAGGTTCCACACTCCCTATATCCCAATGTTAACACCCAAAAGAGTACAGTGCCCAAACTCCCCACATCCCAATATCCTGACTCCATAGATTCAAGTCTCCACACTGCCCAGATCACAGTGTCCACACTCCCCAGATGCCAATGTCCCCACACCACAGACTCCAGTGTTCACATTCCCCTGATCCCAGGGTACACACTCCCCAGTTCCCATTTTTCACATTCGGCCTATCACAGTGTCCACACTCCCAGATTCCTGTGTCCACACTCTCCAGATCCCAGTGTCCACAATCACCAGATTCCATTGTCCACTTCCTAGATCTCCTTGTTCTCACTCTCCAGATCCCAGTGTGCACAATCCCCCTATTCCAGTTTCCAAACTCCATAGATCCCAGTGTCCACCAACCCAGATCCCAGTGTACACACTACCCAGAGTCCAGTGTGCACACTCCTCTCATCCCAGGTTCCACACTCCCCATATCCCCGTGTCAACGCTCCAAAGACTACAGTGTCCAGACTCCCCACATCCCAGTATCTGGGGACTGTGCACACTGGGATCCACGGAGTGTGGACACTGATATCTGGGGAATATGGACAATGGACTCTGTGGATTATGGACACTGGGATCTTGGTAGCGAGGACAGTGGACTCTGGGGAGTACGGACATTGCTCTGCGGGGTGTGGACACTGGGAATTGGGTTGTGTGGACAGTGGGTCTGAGGAAATGCACCCAGGGATCTGGGGAGTGTGGACCCTAGGATCAGAGGAGTGTGCACACTGGACTCTGGGTAGTGTGTACACTGGTATCTGAGCAGTGTGGCCACTTGGATCTGGTATTGTGCATATTGGATCTAAGGATTGTGGACACTGTGCTCTGTGGGGTGTGGCCACTGGCATCTGGAGAGTCTGCACACTGCACTCTGGGGAGTGTGGACACTGGTATCTGGGGAGTGTGGACACTGTGATTAGTGAGTACACTAAGATCTGGGGAATGTGGACACTTGAGTCCATGCACTGTGGACACTGAAGCATGGAGTGTCTGGTCACTGGCGTCTAGGGAGGATGGACACTGGGATCCACGGAGTTTGGACACTGAGATTTGGAGAATGTGGACATGGGGATCTGGGAGTGTGGACACTGGGATCTCAGGAGTGGGGACACTGGGATCTTGGGAGTGTAGACATTGAGATCTGGGGATTGTGGACACTGGAGTCTATGGAATCTGTGGTGTGGCGGGTATGGACACTGGGATCTGGGAAGTGTGAAGCCTGGAATCTATGGATTCTGGATACTGCGATGTGGGGAGTTTGGACACCGTACTAATTATTGGAGTGTTGACACTGGGATATGGGGAGTGTGGAACCTGGGGTTACAGGAGTGTGCACACTGAACTCTGGTAGTATGGACGCTGAGATCTGGGTGGGTGAACAATGGGATCTGGCGAGATTGGACGCTGTGATCTCGAGAGTGTGGACATGGGGATCTGCGAGTGTGGACACTGGCATCTGGGTAGTGTGGACACTGTTTCTTGGGAGTGTGGATACTGGGCTCTGGAGAGTGGGGACACAGAGATCTGAGGAGTGTGGACACTGGGTTCTAGGGATTATAGACACTTGAATATAGGGAGTGTGGACACTGGCATCCATGGAATGTGGACACTGGATTCTGGGGAGTGTGAACAATGATATCTGGGAAGTGTGGACACTGGGATGTGGGGAGTGTGGATACTGAGATCTGGAGAGTGTGGACTTGGGGATCTGGCAGTGTGTATACTGGGATCTTGGGAGTGTGGACACTGGGATACGGGAGTGTGCACAGTGGATCTGGGGAGTTTGCACACTGGGATATGTTGACTGTGGACACTGGGATCTGGAGAGTGTGGACACCGGGATCTTGGGAATGTGGACACGGATCTGGGCAATATGGATCCTAGGATGTTGGGAGTGTAGGCATCAGACTCTGTGAATCGTGGACATTGGGATCTGGAGAGTTTGGACACTGGTATCTGGGGCGTGTGGACACTGGAGCTTGTGGATTGTGGACACTGGTATCATGAGAGTAAGGTCATTGGACTCTTCTGAGTGTGGACACCGTGCTCTGTGGGGTGTGGACACTGGGAATTGGGTGGTTTGGAAACTGGGTCTGAGGAATGTGCACCCAGGGATCTGGGGAGTGTGGACTCTGGGATCAGAGGAGTATGCACACTGGACTCTGGGTAGTGTGCAAACTTGGATCTGCGGAGTGTGAACATTGGATCTGGGGAGTGTGGACATTGTGCTCTGTGGGATATGGCCACTGGCATCTGGGGAGTCTGCACACTGCACTCTGGGAAGTGTGTACACAGGTTTCTGGGAGTGTGGACACTGGAATCTGAGGGTCTGGACACCGGCCTGTGATTACTGGGGACACTAAGATCTGGTAATGTGGACACTTGAGTCCATGGCCTGTGGACACTGATACATGGGGTGTGTGGACACAGAAATCTGGGAGGGTAGACACTGAGATCATGGGAATGTGGACCCTGGATCTGGGCAGTGTGAACACTGGAATCTATGGAGTCTGGATACTGGGATGTGGACACTGGGATATGAGAAGTGTGGATCCTGGGATAGAGGAGTGTACAAACTGAACTCTGGGTAATGTGCACACCGGGATCTTGGAGGGTGGACACTGGATTTGGAGTGTGTGCACACTGCGATCTGGGGAGTTTGTACACTGGTGTAGGGAGAGTGTGAAGACTGGGATCTGGGCAATATTGACATTGGGATCTGAGGAGTGTGGACACTAAATCTTGGGAGTGTGGACACTGGGATCTTGGGAGTGTGGTCAATGGGATCTGGGGAGTGGGGACACTGGGATCTGGGGACTGTAGACACTGGGTTCTAGGGAGTGTGGACACTGTAATATTAGAAATGTGTGCACTGGGATATTGGGAATGTGGACACATGGCTCTGGGAGTGTGGAAACCGGATCTGGGACATTTGTACACTGATATATGAGGAGTTTGAACACTGGAATCTGGGGAGTGTGCACATTGGGATCTGTGGAGTGTGTCCATTGGGATCTTGGGAGCTTGTACACTGAGATCAGGAGAGTGTGTACACTGGAATCGGGGGACCGTGAACATTGGGATCAGGGGAATTTGGACATTGGGATCTTGAGAGTGTGGACACTGGGATCTGGGCAGTGTGGATACTGGAATCTGGTGAGTGTGGACATTGGATCTGGGGAGTTTGGACACTGTACTGTGGGGTGGGGACACTGAGTGTGGACACTGGGATCAGGGGAATGTGAATATTGGGATCTGGAGGGTGTGGATACTGGGATCTTGGGAGAGTGTGTCTGTGTACAATCTCCACTGATCCCAGTGTCCCCACTCCCCAGATCCCATTAACCACACTCCCCAGATCCTAGTGACCATACTACCAAGATCTAGTGTCCACACTCCCCAGATCCCAATGTCCATACTCCCCAGATCACAGTGTTCACACTCTCCCTATACCAGTGTACAAACTCCCCAGATAGCAGTGTGCACACACCCCAAATCCAGTGTTGACCCTCCAAGATCCCAGTGTGCACATTACCCAGAGTTCAGTGGGTACACTACTCTATCCCAGGATCCACACTTCTCAAATCCCAGTGTCCATATCTCAGTACCCAGACTCCATAGATTCCAGTGGCCACACTGCCCAAATCCCAGTGTCCACCCTTCCAAGATTCCAGTGTCCACACTCCCCACACATCAGTGTCCACAGTCCATGGACTCACATGTCCACATTCCCCAGATCTTAGTGTCCTCACTAATCACAGTGTCTTCACTCCCATGACACCATTATCCACACTACCCAGAGTTCAGTGTGCAGACTCCCCTCATGCGGGTGTCCACACCCCACCGAGCAGAGTGTCCACACCCCCCAGATCCAATGTTCACACTCCCATATCCCAGTGTCCACACTACTCAGATACCAGTGTGCACACTACCCAGAGTCCAGTATGCACACTCCTCTGATCCCAGGTTCCACACTCCCCATATCCCCATGTCAACACTCCAAAGAGTGTCCAAAGTGTCCAAACTCTCCATATCCCAGTATAGAGACTCCATAGATTCCAATATCCACACTGCCCAGATCCCCGTGTCCACATTCCCCAGATCCCAGTGTGCAAACCCCCTATTCCAGTTTCCAATTCCATAGATCCCAATGTGTACACTCCCAGATCCCCATGTCCACACTCTCAAAATCACAGTGTCCAAAATCCCCGTATCCCATTTTGTACCCTCCCAGATCCCTGAATACACACTATACAGTGTCCCCTGTGCACACTCCTATAATCCCAGGTTCCACACTCCCTATATCCAACTGAAAACAGTGTGCAAACTCCCCACATCCCAGTATCCAGACTCCAAAGATTCCAGTGTCCAACTGCCCAGATCCCAGTGTCCAATTCCCCAGATCCCAATGTCTACATTCCCCAGATCCCAGTGTTCATACTCCCCCCAACCCAGAGTTCATACATCCCCTATACAGTGTCCAATCTCCCCAGGTTCCAGTGTCCATTCTCCCCTGATTCCAGTGTCCACTCTCCTCAGATTTCAGGATTCACACTCCCTCGATCCCAGTCAGCACATTCCCCCTATCCCAGTGTAAACACTCCACAAATGCCAGTGTCCACACTCCCCAGATCCCAGTGTCCACACCCCCTAGAACCCAGTGTCCATTTTCCACAGATCCCAACATTCACACTCCCCAGGTCCCATTGTACACACTCCCAAGATCCCAGTACACACTGCACAGATCCCAAGGTCGACACTCCACAGATTCCAGTTTTTAAACTCCTCATATATCAGTGTGCAAAGTTCCCATATCCAGTGTCCACACTCCCAGATCCACGTGTGCACACTCCCCAGATCCCAGTGTCCACAATACACAGTGTCCAGTGTCCACAATCCCAACATCCCAGGGTCCACATTGCCCAGATACCAGTGTTCACACTCCCAACAACCCAGTGTCCACATTACTAATATTCCAGTGTCCATACTTCCTAGAATGCAGTGCCCACACTCAAAAGATCCCAACGTCCACACTCCCCAGATCCCAGTATCCACACCCTCCAGATCCCAGTGTTCACATTCCCTTAATCCCAGTGTCCACACTCCCAGATCACAATGTCCACAGTCCCCAGATGCCAATGTCCAAACACCACAGATCCCAGTGTTCACATTTCCCCAATCCCAGGGTTCACACACCCCAGTTCCCATTGTTCACACTCCCCCTATGCCTGTGTCCACACTCCCAGATTCCTGTTTCCACACTCTCAAGATCAGTTTCCAATCTCCCCAGATCTCACTATCCACCAACCCAGATCCCAGTGTGCAAAATACCCAGAGTTCAGTATGCACACTCCTCTGATCCCAGGTTCCACACTGCCCATATCCCTGTGTCAACACTCGAAGAGTACTGTGTCCAAACTCTCCATATCCCAATATCAAAACACCATAGATTCTAGTGTCCACACTGCCCAGATCCCAGTGTCCACACTTCCCAGATCCCAGTGTGCATATTTCCAACTCCATACATCCCAGTGTCCACATTCGCAGATCCCCATGTCCACATTCTACAAATCACAGTGCCAAACTCCCCGGATCCAATTGTGTGCCCTCCCAGATCCCTGTATCCACAGAGTCCAGTGTGCACACTCCTATAATCCCACGTTCCACACTCCTCATATCCAAGTGTCAACACTCCAAAGAAAACAGTGTGCAAACTCCCAACATCCCAGTATCCAGACTCCAAAGATTCCAGTGTCCACACTGCCCAGATTCCAGTGTCCAATTCCCCAGATCCCAATGTCCACATTTCCCAGATGCCAGTGTTCATACTCCCCCCAACCCAGAGTTCATACATCCCCTATACCAGTGTCCAAACTACCCAGGTAGCTGTGACCACTCTCCCCAGTTACCAGTGTCCACACTCCTCAAATTTCAGGATTCACACTCCCTCGATCCCAGAGAGCACATTTCCCCTATCCCAGTGTACACACTCCCCAGATGCCACTGTTCACACTCCCCAAATCCCAGTATCCACCCTCTCAGATCCCAGTGTGCACACTACCCACAGTCCAGTGTGCCCACTTCTCTGATCCCAGGTTCCACACTCCCCATATCCCACTGTCAACAGTGGAAGGAGTACAGTGTCCCAACTCACCACATCCCAGGATCCAGACTCCTTAGATTGCTGTGTATATACTACACAGATCCTGGTTTCACACTTCGCCGATCCCAGTGTCCACCCTGCCTAGAGCCGAGTGTTCACACTCCCCACACTTCAGTGTCCACATGCATGGACTCAAGTGTTCACATTCCCCAGATCTTAGTGTCCTCATTAATCTCAGTGTCCACACTCCCCAGATACCAGTGTCCACACTCCCTAGATCCCAGTGTCCACACTCCCTAGATCCCAGTGTACACAGTCCCCAGACTTCAGTCTCCACACTACACAGAGTACACCCTCCCCACTCCACACATCCTGGTGGCCACTCTCCTGGATCCCAATGTTCACACTGCCCTGATCCCAGTGTTCATAATCCCCAGATCCCATTGTCGATACTCCCCAGATCCAACTGTCCAGACTTCCCTGATCCCAGTGTCCACACTGCCAGATCCCAGTGTCCACACTCCCCAGATCCCAGTATTCACACTCCCAAGATCCCAGTGTCCATACTCCCCATATCCCACTGTCCACATTGCCAGATCACAGTGTGCACATTACCCAGAGACCAGTGTGCACACTCCTCAAACCCTATGGTCCAAACTCCCCATATCACAGTGTCCATACTCGAAAGAGAAGAGTGTCCAAACTCCTCATATCTCAGTATCCAGACTCCATAGATTCAGAGATCCCAGTGTCCCCAATCCTAGATCCCAATGTGCACAATCCTCAGAGTCCAATGTCCTCACTCCCGAGATCCCATTGTCCACACTCCCCAGATCCTAGTGTCCAAACTCCCAGATCCCAGGGTGCACACTACTCAGAGTCCAATGTGCACACTCCTCAGATCCCATGGTTCATACTCCCCATATCTCAGTGTCAACACTCCAAAAGTGTCCAAACTCCTTACTTCCCAGTATCCAGACTCCATAGGCTCCAGTGTGCACACTCCCCAGATCCCGGTGTCCACACTTCCCCATTCCCATTGACCACACTCCCAAGATCCCAGTGTCCACAGTCTCCATTTCCTAGTGTCCAAATTTTCAAGATTCCAATGTCGACACTCTCCAGATCCCAATATCCACAGTCCCTTGATACTACTGTACACACTCCCTCTATACCAGTATAAAAATCCCCAGATTCAAATGTCCACACTCCCAGACCCCATGTCCACACTCCCCAGATCCCAGTGTCCACACTCCTCAGATCACAGTGTGCACACAACTGACAGTCAAGTGTGCACACTTTTCTCATCCCAGGTTCCACACTCCTTATATCCCAGTGTCAACACTCCAAAGAGTACAGTGTCCAAACTCCCCACATCCCAGTATCCAGACTCCATAGATTCCGCTGTCCACACTGCCCAGATCCGGAGTCCACACTCCCCAGAGTGCAGTGTGAAGACTCTCCAGATGCCAGTGTCCTCACCCACGGAGAACAGTGTCCACACCCCACAGAGCAAAGTGTCCACACTCCCCAGATCCAATGTCCACACTCTCCAGATTCCAGTGTCCACACTGTCCAGATCCCAGTGTCCAGACTCCCCATATCCCAGTGTACACACTCCCAAGATTCCCATGTACATACTCCACAGATCCCATTGTCCACACTCACAAGATTCCAGTGTTCAAACTCCTTGTTTATCAGTGTACAAACTTCCCAGATTCCGTGTCCACACTCCCAGATCCACGTGTCTACACACCCCAGATCCTAGTGCCCACAATATACAGAATACAGTGTCCACATTCCCAAAATCCCAGGATCCACATTGCCCAGATGCTAGTGTCCACACTCCCAAAAATCCAGTGTACACATTCCAAATATTCTAGTGTCCACACTCTCTAGGATGCAGTGTCCAAACTCCCAAGAGCCAGTGTCCACACTACCCAGATCACAGTATCCACACTCCCACAAGCCTGTGTACACTCTCCTTTGATCCCAGCGTCCCCACTCCCCAGATCCCATTGACCAAACTCCCAAGATCCCAGTGTCCACACTCCACAGATCCTAGTGACCACACTCCCAAGATCTAGTGTCCACACCCCCCAGATCCCAATGTCTGCACTGTCCCTACACCAGTGTACAAACTCCCCAGATCCCAGAGTCCACACACCCAAAATCCAGTGTCCACCCTCCAAGATCCCAGTGTGCACATTACCCAGAGTTCAGTGTGTACACTCCTCTATCCCAGGATCCACCCTTCTCATATTCCAGTGTCCACATCAAAGTATCCAGACTCCATAGATTCCAGTGTTCACACTGCCCAGAACCAGCATCCACATTCCTCCAATCTCAGTGTGCACTCTCCCAAAATCCCTGTGTCCACACTCCCCATGTTTCAGTGTCCACAAGCCATGGACTCAAGTGTCCAAATTGCCACATCTTAATGTCCTCACTAATCACACTCTGGTGTCCACACTCCCAGATACCAATGTCCACACTCTCAGAAACCAATGTCCACATTCCCCAGAGTATAGTGTGCAGACTCCCTAGATGCCAGTGGCCATATCCCATGGAGCACAATGTCCACACTCCCCAGATCCAATGTTCACACTCCCGAGATCCCATTGGGCACACTACCCAGAGTCCAGTGTGCACACTCCTCTGATCCCAGAGTCCACACTCCCCAGATTCCTGTGTTCACACTCACCAGATGCCAGTGTCCACACTCCCCAGATTCCAGTGTGCACCAATCCAGATCCCAGTGTGCACACTAACTTGAGTCCAGTATGCACACTTTTCTGATCCCAGGCTCCACACTCCCCATATCCCAATGTTAACACCCAAAAGAGTACAGTGTCAGGGGCTGGGAAGGAGGCTCAGTGGTAGAGCGCTTGCCTTGCATGCATGAGGCCCTGGGTTCGATTCCCCAGCACCACATAAGCAAAAAGAAAAAAGCCGGATGTGGCGCTGTGGCTCAAGTGGTAGAGCGCTAGCCTTGAGCTGAAGAGCTGAGGAACAGCGCCCAGGCCCAGAGTTCAGGCTCCATGACCGGTCCCCAAAAAATTAAAATAAAATTTAAAGAAGAGTACAGTGCCCAAACTCTCCACATTCCAAAATCCAGACTCCATAGATAGCAGATGCCAATGTCCCCACACCACATAACCCAGTGTTCATATTCCCCCAATCCCAGTGTGCACAATCCCCATATTCCAGTTTCCAACTCCATAGATCACAGTGTCCACAATTCCAAATTCCCATGTACACACTCTCCAAAATACAGTGTCCAAACTCCCCGGATCCAATTGTGACCCTCTCACATCCCTGTAACCACAATATCCAGAGTCCAGTGTGCACACTCCTAAAATCCCAGCTTCCACAATCCCCATATCCAAGTGTCAACACTCCAAAGAAAACAGTGTGCAAACTCCCCACATCCCAGTATCCAGACTCCAAAGATTCCAGTGCCCACACTGCCCAGATTCCAGTGTCCAATTCCCCAGATCCCAATGTCCACATTCCCCAGATCCCAGTGTTCATACTCCCCCCAACCCAGATTTCATACATCCCCTATACCAGTGTCCAAACTCCACAGGTACCAGTGTCCACTCTTCCCAGATACCAGGGTGCGCACTCCTCAGATTTCAGGATTCACACTCCCTCGGTCCCAGTGAACACATTCCCCCATCTCAGTGTACACACTCCCCAGATGCCAGTGTCCACACTCCCCAGATGCCAGTGTCTAACCTTCTCAGATCCCAGTGTGCACACTACCCACAGTCCAGTGTGCCCACTTCTCTGATCCCAGGTTTCACAATCTCCATATCCCAGTGTCAACACTGCAAAGAGTACAGTGTCCCAACTCACCATTTCCCAGTATCCAGACTCCATAGATTGCAGTGTATACATTGCCCAGATCCAGGGTCCACACGCCCCCGATCCCAGTGTCCACCCTCCCCAGCTCCCAGTGTCCACACTCCCCACGCATCATTGTCCACAGTGCATGGACTCATGTGTCCACATTCCCCAGATCTTAGTGTCCTTATTAAGCAGTCTCCACACTCCCCAGATACCAGTGTCCACACTCACCAGATGCCAGTGGCCACACCCCACAGAGCACAGTGTCCACATTCCCCAAGTCCAATGTTCAAAATACCCACATCTGAGTGGCCACACTGCTCAGATTCCAGTATACACACTACTGAGAGTCCAGTGTGCATACTCCTCTGATCCTAGTGTCCACACTCACCAGATCCCAGTATCCACAATACACAGAGTCCAGTGTCCACATCCCAACATCCCAGGATCCACATTGCCCAGATCCCAGTGTCCACATTCCTAATATTACAGTGTCCACACTCCCCAGAATCCAGTGTCCACTCCCCAGATCCCAGTATCCACACCCTCCATATCCCAGTGTCCACACTGCCCCTATTCCAGGTTCCAAACACCATAGATCCCAGTATCCACACTCACAGTTTCCCATGTCCACTCTCCAGATCCCAGTGCCCACCCTCCCATATCCCAGTGTTCACACGCCCCAGAGTCCAGTGTGCACCCTCCTCTGATCCCAGGATCCACACTCCCCATATATCAGTGTCAACATTCCAAAGAATACAGTGTCCAAACTCCCCACATCCCAGTGTCTAGACTACATAGATTCCAGTGTCCACACTCCCCACACTTCAGTGTCCACAGTTCATGGACTTATGTGTCCACATCCCCCAGATCTTAGTGTCCTCACTAAGCATAGTGTCCACACTCGCCAGATCTCAATGTCCCAAGATCCCAGTGTTCATACTCCCCCATACAGATTTAATACTCCCCCTATACCAGTGTCCACACTCGCCAGATACCAGCACACTGAGATCTTGGGAGTGTGGACACTTGGATCTGGGCAATGTGGTTCCTAGGATGTTGGGAATGTAGACACCAGACTCTGTGAATTGTGGACACTGGGATCTGGAGATTTTGGACACTGGTATCTGGGGAGTGTGGACACTGTACCTTGTGGATTGTGGACACTGGTATCCTGGGAGTAAACACATTGGACTCTGCTGAGTATGGACACTGTGCTCTGTGGACACTGGGAATTCCCAGCGTGGACACTGGGAATTGGGTTGTGTGGAAACTGGGTCTGAGGAATGTGCACTCAGGAATCTGGGGAGTTTGGACTCTTGGATCAGAGGAGTGTGCACACTGGATTCTGGGTAGTGTGCACATTGGGATCTGGGAAGTGTGAACATTGGATTTGGAGGGTGTGGACATTGTGGTCTGTGGGATATGGCCACTGGCATCTGGGGAGTCTTCACACTGCACTCTAGGGAGTGTGGACACTGGAATCTGGGAGTGTGGACACTGGTATCTGGGAGTGTGGACATCGGACTGTGATTACTGGAGACACTAATATCTGGTAATGTGGACACTTAAGTCCATGGACTGTGGACACTGAGACATGGGGAGTGTGGACACTGGGATCTTGGGAGGGTGGACACTGATTATCGGGGGAGTGTGGACCCTGGATCTGGGTAGTGTGGACAGTGGAATCTATGGCGACTGGATATTTTGATGTGGACACTAGGATAAGAGAAGTGTGGATCCTGGGATAGAGTAGTGTACACACTGAACTCTGGGTAATGTGCACACTGGGATTTTGGAGGGTGGACACTGGATTTGGGTATGTGGACACTGGGATCTGGGGAGTTTGTACACTGGTATAGGGAGAGTGTGAACACTGGGATCTGGGGAGTATGGACATTGGGATCTGGGGAGTGTGGACACTAGATCTTGGGAGTATGGTCACTAGGATCTGAGGAGTGTGGACACTGGGATCTTGGGAGTGTGGTCAATGGCATCTGGGGAGTGGGGACACTGGGATCAGAGGAAAGTGTACACAGGGATGTGGGACCTGAGGAGTGTAAACCCTGGGAGTGTGGACACTGGGATCAGGGGAATGTGAACACTGGATCTGAAGGGTGTGGATACTGGGATCTGGGGATTGTGGACACTGGAATGTTTGGAAAGTGGACACTAGGTTTTTGGGAGTGTGGAACTAGGATCTGGGCAATGTGGACCCTTGGATGTTGGGAATGTGGGTACTGGACTCTGTGTATTGTGGACACGGGATCTGGGAAGTTAGTACACTGACTTACAAAGAGTTTGAACACTGGAATCTGGGGAGTGTGGACAATGGGATCTGTGGAGTGTACACTAGGATCTTGGGAGTGTGTACACTGGGATATGGGGATTCTGGACAGTGGGAACTACGCAGTGTGAACACTGGAATCTGAGGAGTGTGGATATTGGATCTGGGGAGTGTGGACTCTGCTCTGTGGGCTGTGGACATTGTTCTCTGTGGGTGCCAACACTGGCATCTGGGGAGTCTTCACATTGCATTCTTGGGAGGGTGGACACTGGGATTTGGGCAGTGTGGACACTGGAATCTATGGAGTCTGGATACTGGGATGTGGGGAGTTTGGACACCGTATTCTTTGGAGTGTTGACACTGGTATATGAGGAGTGTGGATCGTGGGGTCAGAGGAGGGTGCACACTGGACTCTGGGGCGTGTGAACACTGGGATATGGGAGGTGGGCACTGGAGAGGGTGGACCCGGGAAACTGGATGTGTGGACACTTGGATCTTGGGATTGTGGACACTGGGATCTAGGGAGTGTGGACACTGGGATCTAGGGAGTGTGGACACTGGGATCTAGGGAGTGTGGACACTGATATCTGGGGAGTGTGGATACTGGGATCTGGAAAGTGTGGATTCAGGGATCTGGGAGTGTGGATACTGGAATCAGGGCAGTGTGGACACTGGGATAGGGGGAGTGTGCACACTGGGACCTTGGGAGTGTGCACACTGGGATAGGGGGAGTATTAACTCTGCATGGGGGTGTATGAACACTGGGATCTTGGGAGTGTGGACATTGAGATCTGGGGAGTGTGGATACTGGAATCTATGGATTCTGGGGTGTGGGGAGTATGGACTCACGAATCTGGGCAGTGTGGTCACTGGAATCTGTGGATTCTGGATACTGGGATGTGGGCAGTTTGGACACTATACTATTCTTTGGAGTGTTGACACTGGGATATGGGGAGTGTGGAACCTGGAATGACGGGAGTGTGCACACTGAACTCTGGGTAGTATGGACACTGGGATCTGGGAGGGTGGACAATGGGATCTGGGAAATTGGACACTGTGATCTGGAGAGTGTGGACACGGGGGTCTGTGAGTGTGGAAACTGACATCTGGGTAGTGAGCACACTGTTTTCTGGGGAGTATGGATACTGGGCTCAGGAGATTGTGGACACAGAGACCTGGGGAGTGTGGACACCAGGATCCTGAGAATATGGACACTGATCTCTGGGGCATGTGAACAATGATATATGGGAAGTATGAACACTTGGATCTGGGGAGTGCGGATACTGACATCTGGAGAGTGTGGACACAGGGATCTGGCAGTGTGGATACTGGGATCTTTGGAATGTGGGCACTGGGATCGGGGCAAGGTGGATCCTAGGATGTTGGGAGTGTAGACACTGGACTCTGTGAATCATGGACACTGGGATCTGGAGAGTTTGGACACTGGTATTTGGGGAGTGTGGACACTGGACCTTGTGGATTGTGGACACTGGGATCTTGGGAGTAAGAACATTGGACTCTGCTGAGTGTGGTCACCGTGCTCAGTGGGGTGTGGACACTGGGAATTGGGTTATGTGGAAACTGGATCTGAGGAATGTGCACCCAGGAATCTGGGGAGTGTGGACTCTGGGATCCTGAGGAGTGTGCACACTGGACTCTGGGTAGTGTGCACACTAGGATCTGGGGAGTGTGAACATTGCATCTGGGGAGTGTGGACATTTTGCTCTGCGGGATATGGCCACTGGCATCTGGGAAGTCTGCACACTGCACTGTAGGGAGTGTGTACACTGGTATCTGGGAGTGTGTACACTGGTATCTGGAAGTGTGGACACCGGACCATGATTACTGAGGACACTAAGATCTGGTAATATAAACACTTGAGTCCATGGATGGTGGACACTCTGATCTGGGAAGTGTGGACACTGGAATCTATGGAGTCAGGATATGTGTGCACACTACCCACAGTCAGTGTGCCCACTTCTCTGATCCCAGTGTCCACACTTCCCATATCCCAGTGTCAACACTGCAAAGAATAGTGTGCCAACTCCCTACATCCCAGTATCCAGACTCCATAGATTGCAGTGTCTACACTGCCCAGATCCAGGGTCGACACTCCCCCCGATCCCAGTGTCCACCCTCCCTAGATCCCAGTGTCCACACTCCCCACACTATAGTGTCCACATTGCATGGACTCATGTGTCCACATTCACGAGATCTTAGTGTCCTTACTAATCACAGTGTCCACACTCCCCAGATACCAGTGTCCACAATCCCTAGAGTGCAGTTGCAGACTCCCCAGATGCCAGTGGCCACACCCCACAGAGCACAGTGTCCACACTCCCCAGATCCAATGTGTAGAATACCAGATCCCAGTGGCCACACTGCTCATATACCAGTGTATACACTCCCCAGAGTCCAGTGTGTATACTCTTCTGAACCCAGGTTCCACACTACCCAGATCCCTGGGTCCACATTCCCCAGATCCCAGCGTCCACACTACCTAGAACCCAGTGTCCACACTCCCCACGCATCAGTGTCCACAGTGCATGGACTCAAGTGTCCACATTCCCCAGATCTTAGTGTCCTTACTAATCACAGTGTCCACACTCCCCAGATACCAGTGTCCACACTCCCCAGAGTGCAGTGTGCAGACTCTCCAGATGCCAGTGGCCACACCCCACAGAGCACAGTGTCCACAATCCTTAGATCCAATATGCACAATACCAGATCCAAGTGGCCACACTGCTCAGATACCAGTGTACACACTACCCAGAGTCCAGTGTGCACACTCCTCTGATCCTAGGGTCCACACTCCCCAGATCCCTGGGTGCATTTCCTCAGACCCACTGTCCACACAACCCAATTCCCAGTGTCCACCCCCACAGAGCAATGTCCACACTCCCCAGAGTACAGTGTCCTCACTACCAAGATCCCAGTGTCCATAATCCACAGAGTCCATTGTCCATATTCCCCAGATACCAGTGTCCACACTCCGTGGATCCCAGTGTGTAGAGTCCCCAGACTCCAGTGTCCACACTCCACAGAGTACACCCTCCAGACTCCCTACACCACGGTGTCCACACTCCCTGGATCCTAATATTCACACTCATCCAATCCCAGTTTTCAAAATCCGCAGATCCCAGTGTCCATACTCCCCAGATCCAAGTGTCCAGCTTCCCTGATCCCAGTGTCCACACTGCCAGATCCCAGTGTCCACACTCCCCAGATCCCAGTATCCACACTCCCAACATCCCAGTGTCCACACTCCCAAGATCACAGTGTCCACACTCCCAAGATCCCAGTGTTCACAGAACCCTGTTCCAAATGGGCACACTCCCCCTATCCCAGTATCCACACCACACAGATCCCAGTGTTCACACTCCCAGATCACAGTGTCCACACTCCCAGATCACAGTATGCACATTACCCAGAGACCAGTGTGCACAATCCTCAAATCCCATGCTCCACACTCCATATCAGTGTCCACACTCGAAAGAGTAGAGTGTCCAAACTCCTCATATCCCAATTTTCAGACTCCATAGATTCAATGATCCCAGTGTCCACACTCCTAGGTCCCAATGTGCACACTCCTCAGAGTCCAGGGTGCACACTCCTCAGAGTCTAGGGTGCACACTCCTCAGAGTCCAGGGTGTACACTCCCAAGATCCCAGTGTACACACTCCACAGATCCCTATGTCCACACTCCCAGATTCCAGTGTTCAAACTCCTCGTATATCAGTGTATAAACTTCCAAGATCCTGTGTCCACACTCCCAGATCCCAGTGTCCACAACAGAGATCAGTGTTCACATTCCCACATCCCAGGATCCACCTTGCCCAGATCCCAGTGTCCACATTCCTAATATTCCAGTGTCCACATTCCCTGGAACCCAGTGGTGCACACTCCCCAGATCCCAGTGTCCCCACTCCCCAGATCCCATTGACCACTCTCCCAAGATCCCAGTGTCCCCACTCCCCAGATCCCATTGACCACTCTCCCCAGATCCCAGTATCCACACTCCCCAGGTCCCAGCGTCCACACTCCCAGTGTCCACACTCCCCAGGTCCCAGTGTCCCCACTCCCAGATCCCTGTGTACACTCTGCTCTGATCCCAGTGTCCCCATTCCCCAGATCCCATTGACCACTCTCCCAAGATCCCAGTGTCCCCACTCCCCAGATCCTAGTGACCACACTCCCAATATCTAGTGTCCACACTTTCCAGATCCCAATGTCCATACTTCCCAGATCCCAGTGTTCCCGCTCTCCCCATACCAGTGCACAAACTCCCCGGATCCCAGTGTCCACACACCCCAGCTCCAGTGTCGACCCTCCAGGTTCCCAGTGTGCACGCGGACGGGGCGGGGCGGCTCCAGCGCCGGCCGCCGCCTCTGCGCTAATTCTAATTCTGGAGGCTGCAAGTGAAGGGGAAATCAGCTCTTCGGGAGGAGGAGGAAGTCCGCGTGGACCCGACTGCACGGAGCACGCAGGCCCCGTACCATGCTCTTCCCGCCCCGCCCTCTGGCTCTTGTGTCTCGCGACTGCAGCCGTCCCCATCCCCCTGACGCTGGCCCGGCCGCCCGCAAAGCCGCCGCACACTCCCCGCGGGAACGCGTCCTCCCGGCGCCAGCACCTGTCCCGGCTTCGCGGGACGCTCCGCGCCTGCGCCCTCGCCCGTCCGCGGGCGGGTTCCTGGTGTCCGTGTGAACGTCCGGGTCAAAGGCTCACGAGAACCAATGAGCGGAGGCTTCGAGGGCCGGGGGGCGGGGAGTGGGCGGGGCATCATGGCCGCCCCCGGCGCGCGGCATCCGGGACCTTGCGCGAGTCGCCCTGACCCGCAGCTCCGCCCCCGCAGAGGCGCCGAGTTCCCGTGAGGCCGGGCGGCGGCGAGACCGGGAGCCATGGGCACGGTGCACGCCCGGGTAAGAGGCCCACGCCGCCCGCGGGCCGGGCGGGCGAGCGGCGCCGCGGCGCTGCCTCAGGCCGGCGGGGCGGCGGAGGCCCGAGCGGGAAACCGACGCCCGCGAGGGTGGGGCGCCCGCGGCGCCGCCTCAAGGTCACCCGGCGACCGGAGCCTTCCCCGACCGCCCTGCCGTGCCCGCCGTCACCCCGAGCGCAGGCAGCGCCCGGAAGCCCCGCTGGACCCGGCCACCCGGGAGGCTGCGGGCCGGGGCGGGAGTCCGCGCCCCCGAGGAGGCCGGAGCGGCGGAGCGGCGGCCTGCAGCGGCCGTCGGGAACCGGGCAGGCCGTTCAGGGCGCCGCGTGGACGGCTGAGGCTTGGTGGGCGTTGGTCGCGGGCTGAAGGCCGGGCCGGACGCGGCCCCTCAGCGCCGCAGCTGAGGCCGGCGCCCGCCAGCGGGGCCTGAACGCCGGGCCGGGCCGGACGCGGCCCCTCAGCGCCGCAGCTGAGGCCGGCGCCCGCCAGCGGGGCCTGAACGCCGGGCCGGGCCGGACGCGGCCCCTCAGCGCCGCAGCTGAGGCCGGCGCCCGACCTCCGATCCACAGCGCCACTTCCGGTTTTCTGGTGGTTCATTGGAGCTGGAGTCCCACAGACTTTCCTGCCCGGGCTGGCTTTGAACCGCCATCCTCGGATCTCAGCCCCCTGAGTAGCTAGGATGGCAGGCGCGAGCCACCAGCGCCCCGCCAAAACGTTGGGGTTTTTTGTTTGTTTGTTTGTTTTTGATAATTGTTTCTGAAGGCCAGAAAATGGGGGGTTTGTTTTGTTTTGTCCAAGGCCGTGCAGAGCCCCAGGATATCCTACAGCTGAATTCTAAAATGTGGGCTCCAACATCCAAACCACTAAACTACCATGTGTGCTGTTTTACCCATCTGACTCAGAAGCCTTCAGCAGTTTTCCAGTTGTACTCGCTCTGTAGGGGCTTTTCATTCTGCCTGTTAGAGTTCTGAAGAACTCAGCGTAAGGCTGGTAACCTGGCTTCCAGAGCCTGGTTTAAACTTCTTTAAGTACCATGGCTCTGCATTGTGCTATCCACTACTGCCTGGCACTCAACCCACACTCAACCTCAGCATGCAAAATAGCTCCATCTTTTTATTTATTATTTATTATTTTTACTTTTATTCTGGTGTGTTCTGGTACTGGGACTTGAACTCAGGGCCTCAAGCTTTTACTTGGTTTTTCCACTCAAAGCTGGCACTACTACTTGAGTCACACCTCTACTTCCTATTAAGTTTTAGTGAGGATTTATATTAAATAAAATTTAAACATTTCCTGCTCCCAGTGTTCTAATAGATAGCTTTTATACTTTTTGAGGTAGGTGAATATACAGGATTGTGTCATCTAGTAACTCCTAATCATTAGACAATGGTTCTGGGTCTAAGTTGGCTGAGGCACACTTAAAGCCTAGATAACCTTCAGGACTTTCTTTTGCCAGATATGCATTTCATTTTTTCTGCCTTCATCCTTCCAGGAAGAGTTCCCAGATTTTTATGATTTTAAAGGAGAAGGGAGATTCAGATAGTCTCTCCTGTGGTGTCTCCTCTGAGGAAACTTTGCAGTGAATGTTTCATTAGTGCTGTGGCTCTCAGCCCAGCCATGCCAAGCAGGATGCAGGTTTTGTTTTGCCTACAGGGCAGTACAGTTTTGGTCAATTTCTCTTCTCTGACAGGTATCTCTGTGGCCTTTTACTTTTAAGTTCCTTTTTGTGGGCCGCAGGTGTAGAGATTTAATTGTTATAGCCCCATTCCTTGGCATATTGACTTTATATAGGACCCTTCTGTTAATTTTTGGCGTGTGTGTGTGTGTGTGTGTGTGTGTGTGTGTGTGTGTGTGTGCGCGCGCGCACATGCATGCGCGCTTGCGCTTGTGTTCTGGTACTGGGCTTGAATTCAAGGCCTGGGCACTTGATCCCTGAGCTTTTTTGCTCAAGGCTAGCACTACTGCTTAAGTCACAGCCCCACTTCTGGCTTTTTGGTGGTTCATTAGAGATCAGTCTCACAGATTTTCCTGTCTGGACTACTTCATACTGTTAGTTCTTAGACTTCTGAGTAGCTAGGATTACAGGCATGAGCTATGAACTAAAAACGAGTGCACCAATGCTCGGGAAATACCCACAGACAGACCAGCCCCTCCCTTGCATGGGCCTTCCTTGCCATCCGCCCCGCTTCCTCAAAGGAGGGAAGAACCAGAAGGCCAGAAGTCAAAGGCTTGTTTAGTTCATAGTTTATTATAGTTCTCCTCCCTTTCAGAGTCTGGAGCCCCTCCCACCAGATGGGCCTGATTTCGGAGCATTGGGAGATGAAGCCCAATTTGTTGAAATGGAACCTGAAGCTAAGCAGGAAATTCTGGAAAACAAAGATGTAAGTTTCCTATTGAAAGCCTAGTGCTGCAGCCTGTATACATATATATGTATGGAATTATGTATGGATGTGTGTGACTAGACAGAGGTGGTTTTTTTTCCTATGTGATTATGTGGATGATTTAGACAAACACATTCTTAGGTTTACTTTGTTTATGTGTGTATATATCTGTGTGTGTGCGTGTATATATATATATACATATATATATACACGCACACACCATGTTGTTATTGTTGTTGGTTGTGGGGCCTGGGCTCTGTTCCTCAGCTCTTCAGCTCAAGGTGAGCACTCTACCACTTGAGCCACAGCGCCACTTCTGGCTTTTTCTGCTCATGTGATGCTGAGGAATTGAAACCAGGGCCTCATGCATGCAAGGCTAGCACTCTACCACTGAGCCACCTTCCCAGCCCCTCTCTAATTTCAAAGACTCAAATCAAGCCTAAGTTTATGTATCTTGCTCCTTGAAAAAAGCAACTCAGGTCTCAACTGCAGCTTTCCCCCAAGTTTTTTTTTTTTTTTTTTTTTTTGGGTCCGGTCATGGGGCCTGAACTCTGGGTCTGGGTCTGGGTCTGGGCGCTGTCCCCCAGCTCTTCAGCTCAAGGCTAGCGCTGTACCACTTGAGCCACAGCGCCACTTCCGGCTTTTTTCTTTTTGCTTATGTGGTGCTGAGGAATTGAACCCAGGGCCTCAGGCATGCAAGGCAAGCACTCTACCACTGAGCCACCTTCCCAGCCCCTCCCCCAAGTTTTTTAGTGTAAATATTAACTTTCTGACTTCTAAAGAGTTTGCAGTAGAGAGTGGAGAGCTCTGATGTGGTCCATGCAGGGTCTCAGGCAGGACATGGTGTATGGAGTGAGGGGTGGGTGGGGACCAGCCTGTGGGGGTGCATGTAGGCAGCCCAGAGGCTTTGAGCCTTTCTGGGTAGTGGGCTGGCATGGTCCTGGCTTGGCTGGCTGTAGAAACAGGATCTGGTTCACAAATAGGACAGACCTAGGTCTGTACAGTCAGAATTTTGAAAAAGTGAAAACTAAGAATAAAGTCCATGAACAAGAAGACTTACAGGTTATTATCACAATTGAAGACCAGCTGGCCCTACACTTCAAGCACTTGTCTGTGGCCATGATGTCTGGAGCAGGCCTGCTCTTAGGTGCAGTTGGTGTGACCTTGTCCCCTGCAGGTGGTGGTTCAGCATGTGCACTTTGACGGACTGGGAAGGACGAAAGATGATATCATCATTTGTGAAATTGGGGAGGTTTTTAAGGCTAGAAACCTCATTGAGGTAAGTCGGCTCTGTTTGGCATTCTTTTTTTTTTTAAACGTATCTGTTGTACCTCTTTCTTGACCTTTGCTCTTGCCTGATGTCCAATCTCCCGGGCTCTCTTTCTTGCTGTGTTCACTTTGAGGGTTCTGTTCCCTCTTACCCCTACTCCCCAGCACTGCTTTCATTCTCCCTGGGGAAGCTCCCCCTGCCCCCCAGCAGCTACGTGCTGCTGGTCCTAGACAGCTCTTCTCCATTGAAAGCCAATTGTACAGCCGCCTACTGGACTCTTCCTCAGGGAGTTGCCAGGGTGCCCTGCTCCATGCTGAGATCTGAAGTGACCCGCTCACAGTGGTCTTGTCTGTCTGACTCCTGGGGGTGGGGCACTAGGTAAGGAGCCTCAACGGAGGGTCTCCAGGGCTTCCTCCTGCAGGAGCCCTGCCTAGGGCTTGTGGTTACCCAGCCTGGCACCCTCCATCCTTCTGAGCAGGAAATCCCACCTACTTCTTCCATCCTTTCCCCTGAAGGGTAACACAATATCCTTTGTTATGATGCAAGATCCTTTGCTACTCTGCCTCCATTCGTCCTTAACAAGAATGGACTCCTGGCCTCAGAAAGGACTGTAGTTCATTGAAGGGAGGGAAAAGGTTCGACGCTGTTAGAATCATTAGAAAGTCAAAACAGCACAAGACAGCTGTGCACACTTCACAAAGAAAGCCGACTTCACAAGAGCTTGTGGTTCCTTCCAGGAAGGTTTGGTGCTCCACATGCGCCTCCGATACCTTTTCCTTTTCTGCGGTCATTCTGCGCAGCCTGCGTGCAATTGGCCTAGTGGGCATTCTTTGGTTTTGTTTTGTCAGTTGTGGGGTTTGAACTCGGGCTGGGCGCTGACCCTGAGCTCTCTGGAGAGCTCAAGGCTAACGCTCTACCACTTGAGTCACAGCGCCATTTCCAGTTTTCTGGTGGTTAATTAGAGAGAAGAGTCTCGTGGCTTTGGACCACAATCCTCAGATCTCAGTCTCCTGAATAGCTAGGGCACTCTTGTGCTTTATGAAGGGCTGTGAGCATGGTTGGCACTCGAGTAGACTCTATAGAGTGCCATCGGTGTGGTTGGCACTTTTTTTCTTTCTATCCTTATTATAAAGGTGTTGTACAGAGGGGTTAGAGTTACATAAGTCAGGTAAAGAGTACATTTCTTTTTGGACAGAGTCACACCTTCCCTTCCTCCCAGTTTTTTCCTACCATTCCCACCCACAAGTTGTATAGTTCCTCTTTTTCTTTCTTTTTGTTGTTGTTGTTGTTGGCCTGAGGCTTGAACTCAGCACCTGGGCGCTCTCCCTGAGTCCTTTTTTGCTCAAGGCTGGCACTCTACCACTTTAAGCCACAGTGCCAGTTCTGGCTTTCTGGTGGTTAATTGGAGGTAAGAGTCTTACACTTTCTTGCCCAAGCTGGCTTTGAACTGAGATTCTCAGATCTCAGCCTCTTTGAGATCTAGGATTACAGGTGTGACCTACTAGTGCCTGCTGTATAGTTCATTCTCAACATAGTATCCAGTGAGTACCACTGTCGCATTTGTCCATCTTTTGTCCCTCTGTGTCTGATGGTTGTAGGGTCTTGGTTGCATTTGAGTAGGGCTTTTGCCACCCCATAGCTCTTTCCATTCTTAGCATGGTTGGAGTGATCTGTGATTCTGCCAGTGGCAAAGGCCGGCCTGTCCTGTGGCCTTACTGTGTTTCTGTGTCTTACAGAAACTCCTCTTTCCCCTCCCACAGGTAATGCGGAAGTCTCACGAAGCCCGGGAAAAGCTGCTGCGGCTAGGGATCTTTAGACAGGTGGATGTTCTGATCGATACGTGTCAAGGTACATAATCCCCTTCACTCGTTCTCCAGGGCCATAGAACAGCCATGTGATTAAACATGGAAGGAGCGGAGTTCTACCTCCCCTTGAGGGACCACGCTGTCCACTTGACCCCCGGCCTGCACCCGAGCCCTCAGCGTGATGCTGAAGGAGGGGGTGGCTGCTCTCGGCCTTCTCTTTCCCAGCAGCTGCCCAAAGAGAGCAGATTTCCATCTTTGCCTTGCCTGTTTGCTATGCGAGGTTTGTGGGGACTTATTTGTGAATTCTGTTCTTAATGTACACCTAACCTGAAGTCTGTTAAAAAAAACAAAACAGTATGGCACCAAGGCTCTGCCCTCCATCTGCCCTTCGCCTGTGGGAGCCAGCTCCTGGGCATGTGAAGTCCTGTTCCGATGGCCTGGGCAGAAGGCAAGGGCCAGGCTCTTCCTGGGAGGGGCCATCGTCCCCACTGAGCCCACACTCTACAATGCCACCCTAGGCCTTGGTTGGTTGTGATGTGGCTGCTCTCATTTCTGACTGCTCACACCCTGGCTGAACGAAGGGCAGAATTTCCTCTTCCAGGTCCTTAACTGTTTCTTTTGAGGGGAGCTAAATCCTCATGGTCTCATGAATTCCTGTTTAAAGACCTCCCCATGGGAGAGTAGATTTCTTCAGCAAGTATTTGCTTAAGCTAGCTCCTGTAGTCAAGGGTGACTATTTATGTACCTGTCCTACCACAGAATCTAGAAACAAGGCCAGTGTAGTAGTTTACACACCTCAGGTTCAAGGCCAGCAAAAGCAAAAAATAACAAAATTCCATTTCAACAAATAAGTCAGTCATGACATTTCTTTTTTTTTTTTTTTTTTTTTTTTTTTTTGGTTGGTCATGGAGCCTGAACTCTGGGCTTGGGCGCTGTCCCTCAGCTCTTCAGCTCAAGGCTATAACTTTACCACTTGAACCACAGTGCCACTTCTGACTTTTCCTGCTTATGTGGTGCTGAGGAATTGAACCCAGGGCCTCATGCATGCAAGGCAAGCACTCTACCACTGAGCCATCTTCCCAGCCCAGGCATGACATTTCATGCCTATAAATTGCGTTTATGCAGGAGGCAGGCATACAGAAGAAGGTCAGGGTCCAGGTCATCCTGGGCCAAAACGTGAAGTCCTATCTGAAAAGTAACTGAAGCAAAAAGGGGTGGGAGGTGTGGCTGGGTGTATACAATGTCTACCTAGCAAGTCCAAATTCTGATGCTAGAAACTAGGAACAGGGTTTGGGGTTAGGATGTGTGTTTGGTTTTGTGAGGCACATTCTTTAAAGCAGATGACATTGTCCCTCGTCGCGTGAGCACTCTGCTCACGTGTTCACAGCTCCAGCCTTGCTGTTGTTGCTGTTGTTGCTGTTGTTGTTGTTGTTGTTGTTGTTGTTTTCCCAGCATGGGGCTTGAATTTGGCCTGGGTGCTGTCCCTGAGCTCTTCAGCTCAAGGCTAATGCTCTACCACTTGAGCCACAGCACCACTTCCAGTTTTTGGGTGGTTTATTGGAGATAAGAGTCTCACTTTCCTGCCCATGCTGGCTTTGAACTGCGATTCTCACATCTCAGCCTTCTAAGTAGCTAGGATTATAGGCATGAGCCACCGGCGCCTGGCTTGCTACTGCTTTTGTTCCTCAGGTGAAGATGCGCTTCCTAATGGGTTGGATGTTACCTTTGAAGTAACAGAGCTGAGGAGGTTGACGGGCAGTTACAACACCATGGTCGGCAACAACGAAGGCAGCATGGTACGCTGGGGCCCACCTCGTCCGCCCTGTGGGGACCTTGCACTCCAGCTTCCCAGCCCTTTCTTATTCCGTGTGTCACCTGTTGTGTGTCATGTGTCATGCACCATGTGCTGTCTGTCCTTTACCCGGCCTGCGGCTCATTAGCCGGGGGGGGGGGGGGGGGGGGGGGGAGGTAACACTAACACCAGTAAGGAAGAACGTTTTGGAGGAGGGTTGGGGTAGGGGGTCCCATGTCCTGGCCAGAATCCATGTGAGTGCAGTCTTCAGCAAAGGCACCTGATGATGGCTTAAAGCCATGGTAAACACTGACCAGTGGCCGGGTTTGTGCTCTGTCTGGTCTTCTGTTCCTACTAAAAGCCCCATCCTTCTATTTGGACCATTGCTTTTCCTTTTTTATTCTAGGTGCTCGGCCTGAAACTCCCAAATCTCCTAGGACGTGCAGAAAAAGTGACCTTTCAGTTTTCCTACGGAACAAAAGAAACTTCGTATGGCCTGTCCTTCTTCAAACCTCAGCCTGGGAACTTTGAGAGAAAGTAGGAAGCCAAACAGACCCTAGAGCTCCGTGGCTTGGCTTAGTTCCCCAGGTGGCTTGCGTGTGTGTGTGCACGCCCCCTGGTGGCCCTGAGCTGTGTTTGCATGTGTGCACCTGGGTATCCTGGCTGCTAAGCTCTGTCCCCTTATCTCCTAGCTTCTCTGTGAACTTGTATAAAGTCACCGGTCAGTTCCCATGGAGCTCCCTGCGGGAAACAGACAGAGGCATGTCTGCTGAGCTGAGCGTGAGTACCGTCCTCCCAGTGTTCCAAGCACCCGTGGGCTCGGTGCGAGGGAGGTCAGTGCCTCTGCTCCAGCACGTGCAGGCGGCCGTGTGCAGAATAGCTGCAGGCGTGCTGGGCTGGCGCTGTCTGTGCTCTTGGCCACTTGTCTTCCCTCAGACATAGCCCGCAGAGTGGCTGCATATTGCTGGAAGGTTCCATCATTAGCTCACACTCCAGTTAGGCTATAGGGATGTGTCTCAAGTGCGGCATACGAATGAATAGTATTTTGACTTTAGTTTTGGCTTTTTGAGGACCCACTCCTTTCTTCGTTTGTACTCTTCTTTCCATGAGACACACAGTATATAGAGAAGTCCCTGAGTGGAGTGTCAGACCCACAGCAGCCCAGGCCCCAGCCTGGAAGAACTCTGGGGGGCGGGTGGCTGGAGGAGGAGGAGGCCCCGACATGGCCTTGAGACTGGCAGCATGTGTGACCCGGGCTTCTGCAAAGAGATGGGAGCATGCGTTAAGTCCTCATGGCTTGCGTGTGCCGTGGAAGTGTGAGACTGAGGCTTGGGTGGGCTTGCAGGTCAAATACAGGGCCCAGCCTCCCTTCCCCATGGCAGACTTACCTTGTCTGGAACGGTGGCTCTCGGACTCCTGCTCTGAGCTCTGGCCCTGTTGGGTCTCCACGGGGCTCCTAGACAGCTGCTGTGGGGGCAGCTGTGGTCAGCACCCCACCTTTTCCCTCATGCCCTCTTGCCTTGTCCCTAAGCCTTGTAAAGTTTAGAGTCCTGGGAAAGTCGGAACACGGGTTCACGTGGGTGGCAGGGAAGGGGAGTGCCGAGGCACAGAGCAGTGGCTGCTGGGCGGGCGCAGGTGGGCGGGGGTAGCCTGGGTCGGGAGGGTCAGGCTCTTCTGTGCCCTCAGTTCTCTGCCCTGTGAGGTAGCACCGTCTGTCTTTGGGTCCTGACAGACTGCAGAGCTGCCAGCGGGCCCACTGTGCCAGGCTGGGTGGGTAAGGAGTGAGGGGGGCTGGGTCGGTGGGGAAGGACCTGCGTTGCAGAGGTGGTGACAGAGCCAGGGCCCCCCTCCCCCCACATGGCATCACTGAGTTCTTGGTACCTGGGAGTTGCTGAGATTCTTGTGGGTTGTCTTGAAGGCTTAGGGGTGGGGAAGGGCACAGGCTGTGCTCTGGGAGCTTAGGGGGAGCTGGCTTCACAGCTGCCAGCAGCCCCATTCCTGCTTCTGAGAGGAAGCTGGGTGCTGTCGTGGGGCCTGGGACGCTGGCTCGGCTTTCCCCACAGTGTCCAGGCGGTGGAGCGGGTATGATGGAGATGACGGCACGCGTTGTAGTCGCCTCCAGCTTTCAGGCCTCCTCTGCTCCCCCTCAGTTATTTCACGAGTTCCGCTGACGGCATCTCGCTGCCCGTGTGCTTGCAGTTCCCCATCTGGAGAACCTGCCACACCGTGAAGTGGGAGGGCGTGTGGCGGGAGCTGGGCTGCCTGTCCAGGACCGCGTCGTTCGCCGTGCGCAAGGAGAGTGGCCACTCGCTCAAGTCCTCTCTCTCGGTAAGGCCCGGCTGCACGCTGGAATTGCCACCATGCACTGCCTTGTGCCATTGTTTTTCAGTGGCACTCGTGGTGTCAGGCATCGATGTGCTTCAGAGTCACCAGAGGCAGCAGCTGGCTGGCTGGCTGGCTTTGGCCAGAGCGCCAGGCTCATGAGAGACGGGGCAGCCCCATGGCGGGTGGGAGCCCCCCTGGACTCCTGGGAGTTGGAGCTAGGTAAAGGAGGGCCAGAAGCCCACAGCCAAGCCACCCTGCCCAGGCGCGCTGTGACTTCAGCGGCCTTGCCCAATGTCTTCCAGCATGCCATGGTCATCGACTCTCGGAACTCCTCCATCCTCCCGCGATGTGGGACCTTGCTGAAGGTCAACCAGGTACGGCCACTCCAGAAGGCAGGGAGCCTTTCCACCACCTCACACTGGGTACCAGCTCAGGGCAGCCCTAGAGGATGGGGTGCACGGTATGCATATAAGTATTCAGCTTTTCCTAAGGCCTGAAAATGTAGCTGTAGCTGTGGTAGAGTGCTTTTCTAGCATGTGTGGATGGCCCTGAGTTCCACCCCTAGAACTTCAGAAAGAAGAAAGTTCTAGAAAGGTTTGCAAGGATGGTTAGCTCCACTCAGGGACCCTGGCATCACTCCTTGCCCTGTAGTTCAGTCCTGTGCCTTCACAGAACCTGGGGTGACAGACGCAGTAAGGGGGTGGTGGGGATAAGGTGGTGCAGACAAGGAACAAGCCAGCAGAGGGCGCATGCTTCCGGCTCCTCCCAGGCTTGTAGTCTACCTTCACTTCCCCTCTTGTACTAAAGTGGACTTTCCGCCCTGCCATGAGGTTAGCCACCTTGCCAGTACAAGGGAGGTTGTGCGGGGCCGGAATCTAGCCAGAAGCAGGATCTTGAGTTTCAGAAGAACAGACAGAAATGGGAATGCCCTGTAAGTGTCCTGCACTGGCCCAGGGCAACTGACCTTCCCAAACGGGGCACTGAGCCACCTGTCCGTCGGGAGCTCTGCTGTCTGCTGCGTCCCCCACAGTGGTTCAGTGTGCACCACAGTCCTCTGTTTCTGTGCACTCAGCGCAGAGGACACAGCATCGAGGGCATGGCAGGTTCTGCTGCTTTCTGAAAACACAAGACAATCACAAAACCCATTTGCTCCTCTGAGCTGTGGCCCTTGTGTGCAGGAGCTGGCTGGCTACACCGGAGGGGATGTGAGTTTCATCAAAGAAGACTTTGAGCTCCAGCTCAACAAGCAGCTCATGCT
Source organism: Dipodomys merriami (assembly GCF_024711535.1). Taxonomy (NCBI): domain Eukaryota; kingdom Metazoa; phylum Chordata; class Mammalia; order Rodentia; family Heteromyidae; genus Dipodomys; species Dipodomys merriami. The sequence goes on along the minus strand of NW_027202303.1, from coordinate 232,734 downwards.
GGATTCTGTGAGTACTGAGCCAGCCCTGCTGCCTGTGTGGGTGCCCGCTCCCATCCCCCACACCTTTGGGGAACAGTAGTTCCTGAACCAGAGTCCGAATTCTTTACACTGCAGTGTCAGATCCCCGCTAGTGTGGCATGGGGGGCCAGCACCGGAAAGCCAGGGCGGAAAGCGAGTTCCAGGCCGTTCCAGGCACCATAGGGAGACCCTGTCTCAAAATAACAAGAAAAGAACACAGACCACCCAGCAACCTTTGTCCCTGAAGTCAGCGCTTCCGAGTCCACTGATGTGTGCAGGCCCTTGGCAGCCCGGCCTCCTGCCCAGCTCCAGCCCTTCCTCATCTCTGCTTGGGCCCTGCCATCTCACCTGCCATTATACGTACATTCTGCTATAGTGCTCTTCCTGCGGTCTGCTCATCCCCATGTCTCCCTCCCCAAAGCCCCACCTAGGTCTAGTGGGTGGGTAAGTGCTGTGGAGGCAGACCCCTGACCTGGACATGAGGATGCACAGAGAGGTCTGCCTGGTGCAGGGAGGAGCGTCAGCGTCCAGGCCTTTCTCCAGCCTGAGGGCCACGACATTGCTGGCTTTGTGTAGGGTGCGGGTTGCTCGTCCCTGCCCTGTTCTGCCTCGTCGGGCCTGCCAGGCCCGGCTTGTCCTGCGGGCAGCGCTTCCCTAGCGGAGGGGCTTATCACCTGAGCTCTGCCGCACTTGAGGCTGGCTTCCCTTGGAATTTGTCACAACCATGTGGCACTCAGGGTGGGCCAGCTTTTGCCTGCTCGTGTCCCTGGGAACACGGGCGTGCAGGACGGCAACTCCGGTCCGCTCTGTTGGCACAGGTGATCTCGGCATCTCTCTGGGGAGGAATGTTGGTGCCCATCGGTGATAAGCCCTCAAGTATTGCCGACAGGTAAGTGAAAGTCCACCATCAGCCATTTGCTGTCCACCAGCGGCTGTTTCTTCACGCGCGGTCCCCTGGATCTTGATGGGTTTGTTATTCTTATTTTTTGTTAGTCATGGGGCTTAAACTCAGGTCCTGGGTGCTGTCCCTAGGCTGTTTTGCACATGGCTAGCACTCTACCACTTTGAGCCATTTTGAGGCTGTCTCCAAATCGCAATCCTCAGATCTCAGCCTCTTGAGTAGTTAGGATTATGGTGTGAGTCACCAGCGCCATTGTTGGCTATTTTTTTTTTTTGGAGATGGGTGATTTAGCTATACTGTACTTTATACGTTAGAGCTCTTTTTGAAGCACTGGATTTTCATTGTTATTTTATCACATTAAGTGGTGGTCTTTTATTATTATGAAAAATGTAGTTCACACTTGTAGACATGCAAAACTAGAGAAATAATTATTAAAAAGTGAAATCTGCTGGGTGCCAGTGGCTCACGCCTGTAATCCTGGCTACTCAAGCGGCTGAGATTTGAGGATCATGGGTCAAAGCCAGCCCAGGCAGGAATGTTTGTAAGACTCTTTATCTCCAATGAACCACTAGAAAAACCGGAAGTGGTGCTGTGGCTCAAGTGGTAGAGCCCTAGCCTTGAGCTGAAGAGTACAGGTCAGTGCCCAGGCCAAGACTTCAAGACCAATGACTGACTTAAAAAAAAAAAGTTTTTTGTTTTGTTTTTTAATTATTAAGTAGTTGCACCAAGGGGTTACAGGTTAAAAAGTTCAATGTTACTTGGTGACAAGTAAGAGTTTACATTTGGAACTATGTTCTCCCAGTATTTGTGGTAGCTATGCCTTTTGTGTGTGCATATATGTACATTGTATGTGTGTGTGTTTTGTGTGTGTGTGCAGTAACATCTGTGTATATGTGTGTGTGTTAAGGTGTTAAGATATTGATTTACATAGAAGTTTCTTTGTTAAGAAACTTTTTTAAATTTATACAGAGTAATCATTCGCCCAGTCTTGAGAATTTTTTTTTAAAGCAATGCTGGAGTTTGACTCAGGGCCTCCTCGCATTTGCTAGGCAGGTGCTCTACACTTGAGCCGCACCCCAGCCCTTCTTTGCTGTAGTTATTTTAGGGATAGGGTCTTGTATTGATGCCCAAGCCAGCCTGTACCTTGATCTTACCTATCTTTCTCTAGGATAACTAAAATGGCAGGCGTATGCCACAGTGCCCAGCTGTTGGTTGAGATGGATCTTGTGAACTTTTTCTGGTTTTCTTATGGTAGAACAAAGGTTTGAACTCAGTGTCTTAGGCTAGCTAGGCTGGCAGACTACACTAAGTCACGCCTCCTCTCTACTTTTGTGCTACTGGTTCTTGCTTCCTGCCCAGATACATGGTCACCATCTGCCTACTTACAGGTTTCCCACAATTGCTGGGATTACAGATGTGTGCCATCATATCCACTAGCTTCCCTCTGTGGAGTCTCTTGAACTTCTGGGGCTGGCCTAGCATCGTGAACCTCCCAGTGTTAGCCTGGTATGTAGTTTGGGATGACTGACATATGCCACTGTGTTCAGGATGGGTTGGAAGGGAGGTGACCTCTCTAGAGTCACAGTCCTCCCCATCTCAGGCTTCCAAGCAGTGGGGGTTGTAGGTATGAGCCATTGCCGCTTGCCCTCTGGAACTTCTTTGCTTGGGCTTGCCTCCATCTTTCATCCTTTCCATCTTACTCTTAAATAGCTGAAATTAAAGTATGAACCGCCACACCCCGCTGAAATTCTTCTAGAGTACATTTTACAGCATGCGTGTAATGTAACATTACTTGCACATACCTCACTTTTCACCCTACCCCATACTTTGAGCATTTGGAGTTTGAACTCAGGGTCTGTGCTTGGCAGGCATGCACTCTACCACTTTAGCCATACCCCCAGCGGTAGTTAAAGGAGAATTGAAGCAGGGCAGTGGTCGTTCTGGCCTAGCTTCCTGGGAGGCCCAGGCCCCTGGCTGCCCTCAGGGCCCTGCTGATGTGCTGGGCCACACCCGGGCAGAGCATTGGCATGGCTGGTGAGCACAGCATGCAGGGGGCTGGTCTTCCCAATTTTCCCTCCGTAGCCAAGTATTTGTGAATGTAGTCATCGAACTGGAGTTTAAAAGTCCACTATGTGGCTACCCCTCAGGCCTGTGTGTTCAATGCCTGGGCCCCACGGGTGTCATGGGACCCGGCTGGAGGAGGTCAGCTTTTGGGCATCCCTACCACCTTTCCCTCCCTCTGCTTCCTGTCCACCATGAGCTGGACAGCCTTCCCCTCCGCTCCTGCCGCCACCATGCTCAGCATCAGCAGAACAGAAACCTCTGAAACCCCCGGCCAGAATCAGTACTTCTCCCGTGACTTGTGCCAGCATCCTGCCAGAGCAGTGAGGAGGCAAACAGCACGCCTCGTGTTTTTTAAAGAAATGATAAGGTGGCAGGGTGCTGTGGCTCACACCTGTAATCCTAGCTACTGAGGAGGCTGAGATCTGAGGATTGTGACTCAGTTCTCAGGGTTGTCGGCCAAGGCAGACTAATCCAAGAGAATCTTAACCTCCAATTTAGCACTTTAAACCAGAAGTGGAGCTGCAGCTCAAGTGGTAGAGCACCAGCAGTAGAAAAAGCCAAGCAAGGGCTAGGGTGTAGCTCAGTGGCAAAGTGCTTGCCTAGCAAATGCGATGTTCTGGGTTTGATCCCCAGTACGTTGAAAAGATTTTTAAAAATACAGTTTAAAAAAAACACACACAAAAAAAAACAGGGCTGGGAAGGTGGCTTAGTGGTAGAGTGCTTGCCAAGCACACATGAAGTCCTGGGTTCGATTCCTCACTACCACATACACAGGAAAAAGCTGGAAATGGTACTGTGGCTCAAGTGGTAAAATGATAGAATGTGAGGCCCTGAATTCAAGCCCCAGTACCAGCACAAAAACAAGGAATATGAAGACTTGCCAGTCTTGTGGTGTGCGACGTGTGTGTAGTGTTCCGATGAGTGGCTCTGATTGTGCTGTTCTTCACAGGTTTTACCTCGGAGGACCCACCAGCGTCCGTGGATTCAGCATGCACAGCATCGGGCCTCAGAGTGAAGGTTGGTCCAAGCCTCTCCTTGTGCAGGCCATGGGTCCGTCCAGGTGTCTGCTGCTTGAAGGACAGCAGTGGTAGATGTTTGCATTTTACAGCAGTGTATCATACGGCAGGCATTGGTGCTGATTGAGTCTTATTAGAAAGGGAGGAAGTAGGGGCTGGGAGGGTGGCTCAGTGGTAGAGCGCTTGCCTTGCATGCCTGAGGCCCTGGGTTCGATTCCTCAGCACCACATAAGCAAAAAGAAAAAAGCCGGAAGTGGCGCTGTGGCTCAAGTGGTAGGGCACTAGCCTTGAGCTGAAGAGCTGAGGGACAGTGCTCAGGCCCAGAGTTCAGGCTCCACAACTGGACCAAAAAAAAAAAGAAAGGGAGGAAGTAGATCTCAGTAAAAGTACTTAGAAGATGGGGCTGGGAAGGTGGCTTAGTGATAGAGTGCTTATCTTGTGAACAGCCCTACTAGTGTTCCACTAATGGCATTTCAGTTTGCAGAAGAGTGGTGGAAATTCCTGGCTCACATCCCTCCCCCTCCCCACCCCCAAGCATTGCATCTCCTGTGGAGCATTGGCTAGAAATAGTGAGCCAGGGCTGGGCGCTGGTGGTTCACGCCTGTCATCCCAGCTGCTCAGGAGGCTGAGATCTGAGGATCAAGGTTCAAAGCCAGCCTGGGCAGGAAAGTCCATGAGACTCTTATCTCCAGTTAACCACCAGAAAACTGGAAGTAGCGATGTGGCTTAAAGTGGTAAAGTACTAGCCTTGAGTGCAAAAGCTCAGGGACAGCAGCGCCCAGGACCTGAGTGCAAGCCCCACAGCAGACAGCACCAGTAAATTCTTACCCAAGCCCCTAGTCGTTTCGGGCAGTCTGTGATCAGACAAATGCCCATGTCCTGTGCCACATGGTAGTGTCATGAGAGCCATTTCACTGGCCCCAAACCCTGGGCTCTACCCTTTCCTCCTCCATCTCCCACACAGTGAACTCCTGGCAAACATATTTGGGGTTTTTTTTTGTAGTGTTGGGGTTTGGACTCAAGGCCTTGTGCTAGCTCCACCACTTGGTCCCCCTTCTAGCACCCCTCCCTTTTATTTTGCTAGCTATTTTGGCAGTAAGAGTCACATAGCTTTTTCTGCCCAGGCTGGCTTCAAACTTCAATCTTGGTATCTCAGCTCCCTGATTAGCTGGGATTATAGGTGTGAGCCACTGGTACCCAATTCAACCAGACTTTTTTTTTTTTTTTCATAAACGGTCTCTAGTTTTCCAGAGCGTCAGAGTTGGAGCCACACAGTGTGTGGTGTTTTTGGACCGTGTGCATGGAAGGCCTCCGTGTCTTTTGGGGGCTGTCATGGATTCGGTTCCAACTCAGGTGAACCACAGTTGTTTATCCACTCGGCTGCTCTAGTGTTGCTTGATCACATAGAACTTCAGTAAACTTGTATGCAGCCCCTACAGATGATATCTCTGGGTAAATACCAGAACATGGGGCTGGGCCAAGGTAAGAAGCTTCCACCAGCTTCCCCAGTAAATGGTTTATAGTGGCTGCCGCTTTGCTTTCTTGACTATAATTGTTTTAAACCCAGATCTAGGTTGTATACATTGATGCTGCATTTGAAATGATTACAAAGCAGCGCCTTGGCCTTGGCCCTCATGTCTGTCTATCTGTGATGTCAGGTGTGGTCTGGATGGAAAGCAGATGTGCTGGGAATCTTTAAGTGTCTTGCTGTCTGGGAAGGGGTCGTGGCTACTCTCCCTCTACCCGCTCTGCTCCCCAGCACCTGCTGCCTCAGAGGTGTGACCACCGTCACTGAGCCCAGTAGGCAGTGTTCTAGCAGGTTCTCCAGCTTTATAAAATTCCTGTAGTCTGTGCTGGTGGTCACCCCTGTAATCCTAGCTACTTAGGAGTCTGACATTTGAAGATTGTGTTTTGAAGCCAGCCTGGGCAGGAAAGTCTGTGTGGTGTTGATGTCCAGCTACTACAAAAGCCAGTGGTGGAGCGATGGCTTAAGTGATAGAGCACCAGCCTTGTGCAAAAATGCTCAGGGACAGTGCCCAAGCCCTAGGACCTGCACAAAAATAAAATTCTCTTAAAACTAGCCCCCGCAGGAACAGTGGTGCCCGGGTGGCTGGTCAGTAGAAGGACAAGCTCAGGGGACACCCTCGCTGGGTGATGGCATGATGTCTCAGAAGGGTGCAGGAGGCAGAGCAAGGCAGAGCGGAGCCGGGACAGCCTCCAGGCAAGGGGCGGGGCGGGGCGGGCAGTGGTGAGAGGGTTCAGATGGCCACTGGAGTGCGGCAGGACAGGAAGGGTGGCCATCTGTTAACTGAAGTGTGTATACACACCGTTCCCTGGTGGTGGTCCTCGTTCTCAGTGTTTCTGAGGTTTTCTGTAGTGGGTCCATGTTTAGATCAGACTTAGAATGAGAAAGGAAGGGGGGGGTCTGGAATGGAGCAGAGTTGGCCTCCCCCATCAGTGGACTCTTAAGCGGGCAGGCTGCCCAGTCCTGGGGGGGTGGGGGTCCTGCTGAGGATGAGCAGAGTGTTCTTTCTGGGGTCTGCTGTTGTCCAGGAGGGCACTGAGACAGGCGGGCTGGTAGACACTGAGTAGCTAGAGGGGGTCTTGACTCTGGTGACTGAACAATGCAGGAGACCTGAACTGCTGACAGTGTAGAGGTGGAGCGGACACTTCGCCTGGTCCTCATCCCTGTGCCCGGAACCTGCACAGATGGCTGCGTTTTGTTTTTTGGTCTGGAAAGTTTGCTGAAATCATGCATATCTGCAGGGTGTGGCGGCACAGGTCTAACCCCAGCTACTCGGGAGGCGGGGGCAGGAGCATCTCAAGTTTGAGGCCACAGGCGCCCCCCCACCCCCACCCCACACTCCTGCAGGCAGTGGCTCAAGTGGCAGAGTGCTTGTTCATCACAAGACCCTAAGTTCAGTCTTCACTACCACAGAACAAAAACCAAAACCACAGGCATTTCATGGCATCTTTTCCATGCCAGGTGGTATGTGCGTATTTATAGATACCAACAGTTCTGGTGGATTCAAGTTCATCCTTCCCTAAGCTGCTCTGCCTTCCGCCTCAGGAAAGCAAGAAAAGAAAATATTTAAAATGAGGCCAAGGGAGGAACGGGGGGGGGGGGGGGTAGGGGAGGAGGAAGAGGAAGGGTGGGAGTTGAGCCCCTGTCCTGTGTTGTTTTGTATTTGATGGTCAGGGTTCCGCTCGCTCCTGAGGCCTGTGGGTATTGACTGTGTTGTTCTGCGTTGCTCTGTTCTGCACTGGCAGGAGACTACCTGGGCGGGGAGGCGTACTGGGCGGGCGGCCTGCACCTGTATAGCCCGCTGCCATTCCGGCCCGGCCAGGGCGGCTTTGGTGAACTTTTCCGAACCCACTTCTTCCTCAACGCAGGAAACCTCTGCAACCTTAACTATGGTAAGACTCACCTGCCGCGAGGCCAGCGCGACCCTGAGAGTGGGGCCTGCGACATCCTTAAAGCGAAGGCTTGGACCAGTGGGTGGAGTGACTGGAGCATGCCAGGAACGTGGCCTCCAGTGCTGTCTTCAAAGGCAGTCTGTTGTTCACTTCACCATGCCTCGAGTCTACTTCACTGTGCCTTGAGCTCTATCTGTGGGTCACTGGACCCCAGAGTGCAGGATGCACATGCCACCCTCAGGGCCCCCTGCCGGGGAAAACGCTGCAGCCCTCGTCTAGCCTAAGAGCTTCCAGTGCTCGGGCTTCCCAGTGCTCCGGTGGGGCCAGGGAGTCACCGGACAGAATATGCAGGCCCAGGGTATTGAGAAGACTCAGCTAAGGGGGTGCAAAGGAAGTGAGGGGCGAAGCCCCTAATTATAGGGTCCAGATCTCCCCACGTATCATCCCTGAGTAGCTAGATAGCCCTTTGCTCACATGTCCCCTTTTCTTTCAGGGGAAGGCCCCAAAGCCCACCTCCAGAAGCTGGCTGAATGTATCCGCTGGTCATACGGAGCTGGCATCGTCCTCAGACTCGGCAACATTGCCCGCCTGGAGCTTAATTACTGCATCCCCATGGGCGTGCAGCGGGGTGACAGGTGCGTGCCTGCTCCTCAGCCGGCCACCGGTCTTCAGCTGGCGGGCAGCTCTGCAGATGATGCTTCCTACCACACCTGCCCCTGAAGGGAGCGCGCACACGCACACGCACACACACGCACACACACACACAGCACGCGCACACACGCACGCACGCGTGCGCGCGCCTGCTCCTCAGCCAGCCACCGGCCTTCAGCTGGCGGGCAGCTCTGCAGATGCTTCCTACCACACCTGCCCCTGAAGGGAGCGCACACACACTACACACACGCACACACATACACACACACACACACACACACACACACACGCCTGCTCCTCAGCCAGCCACCGGTCTTCAGCTGGAGGGCAGCTCTGCAGATGCTTCCTACCACACCTTCCCCTGAAGGGAGCACACACTACACACACACACACACACACCCCTCTGCAGATGCTTCCTACCACACCTTCCCCTGAAGGGAGCGCACACACACACACCCCTCTGCAGACACACACACACACACACACACATACCCGTTCATGCACTTGAACCCATGGACTCCACCAGTTGAGTAGGAAGGCGGGGTTGCAGTACCGACCATGGCCACCTGGTGTCAGTGTGCGCCCGGCAGTAGCATTGCTCCCATAGCCTTAATCCAGAGCCGTACTTCTCTCTCTCTCTGTTGCTTGCCCTCAGGTTAAATTTGAAAAATGGATTTCAGAGGCTAATTCCAACAGGTGTCTTCTTTGGAAGGAAGCAGCCTGCTTTGAGGTTCTGTGTCCCCAGGCTGGGCCGCGGGCTCTCTGCCCTGCTGCCATGTTGGTAGAGCAGACGTCTGCTCTGGGCAGTGATGCTGCCCTGGCATGGCGTCCCATTCCTGGCGTGAAGCTTTGTGGTCAGAAGGGGATTTTGGGGTGTGGCCTGGTAGTGTCTCAGAGCAGGACGGTCTGTGGGGAGCCGCCCTGAGCCCTGCAGTACACAGCATGCTGTAACTGGGAACTGAGGCCTTTACAGAGGAGATGGGTCTGAGATGTCTGCCCAATCTAACCCAGAGTGATTCATGGTGCTTTCACTTCACTCCCAGAGCTCTGTCTCTGGAGACTCTTGGCAAGTCAGCACTTGCTTTTGGGGGAGGGCTGGGGGTACCCTCCAAGAGTGTGGAACTCCTGTCCTAAACCTGAGAACCTGAGCTGCAGGGGGCTGTGCGCTGCTGGTGAGGTGCGTGTGGGCAGTCTGCAGGGGTGCAGGGAAGCTGATGGAGGGGCTGGGGGAGTTCCACACTGGGACTGAGCTTACCCCTCACCCACCCCCTGCCCTGTGGGTCGTGCGCCTTCCCCATCTTCAGGACCTCCGCTGCCAATTCATGGTGAATGTCCTGGGCCAGGGCTGCATCAGGCAGCGATAGCGAGGAGAGGGGAGAAGCAGCGGGCGATGGAGGGGTCTGGAGGGTGCAGGACCTGGTGGCAAGCAAAATTAGCTTGGCTCCCTAGGAGTAGCTTGAATGCCTGCTTGCTTTCTGAGTTAGGTAAGCCAAAACCTTGGTTATTTTTGTCTCAGCGCTTATTTGCAGACGTTACTCTAAAATGGCAAATGTCAGCATAGGCATTTTTTTGCTGACCTGACAGCAGACATAAAAGCAAACCACTTAGACCCGACCCCACTAAGTGGTGCAGACAGTGCCAGCTTTGATTTCACATCTTTGCCTTTCAAGGGTAAGTCACAGTGCCTGCCTGCAAGTGCACGTTCACGGCTCCGCCGGGGTCTGCAGCGGATAGCCGTCCGTCCCAGAAAGTGCTGTGCCCGCTCTGACCCCTGACCCTTGCATCGCCCCTCCTTCCCAATCAGGAGCAGACGGGCAGCCAGGCCAGATCGAGGAACCCAGCACGCTTCCAGCGGCAAGGGGCTTTTTGTTCCTCCTCCCCCCTTACCCCGGCCCTTCTCAGTGTGTGCCCCCTCCCCCCAGTCAGGGAGGAGGCAACACCAGGTTTATATCTTCATTTTGCCTGTTCTGGTCTCCAGAAGCTGTTTATCTTAGCCTACCAGGAGGAAGTAGCTGGGGTTGGGGACTCAGGTTGTGAAAGCCAGTGTTAACTTCTACCTCTCTTTTCAGGATATGTGATGGTGTCCAGTTTGGGGCTGGGATTCGCTTCCTGTAGCTGGTGCCCCTGCAGGAGCAGCTCCGGAGCCACACGCTGCGCGCAGTGCACACTGGTCCTGTGAGAACCATGTCAATAAATTTTAAAGACAGATCTTGTGCGGGGCCGTGGGTCTGGTCTGCTTCCTCCAGGCCCTCACCCCCCACGGGCCTTCCTGGGACAGCTGCGTTCACACATCCTAGGGTTGGGATCCAGGGACCTCTCAAAATAGTTGGGAACTACTCTTAACATGTGGCACATTTTATTTTATTTTTATTTTTTATTTATTTATATTTTTTGTCGGTCGTGGGTCTTGAACTCTGGGCTTGGACGTTGTCGCTGAGCTCTTCAGCTCAAGGTAAGCGCTCTACCACTTGAGCCACAGCGCCACTTCTGTTTTCTAGTGGTTTATTGGAGATAAGAGTCTCATGCACCTTCCTGCCATGGCTGGCTTTGAACCATGATCCTCAGATCTCAGTCTTTGAGTAGGTAGGGTTACAGGCATGAGCCACCAGCGCCTGGCTATGTGGCACATTTTAAACCTCCTTTGGAGTCTTCAGGACAGTGGTGCCCGGCTTGAGGTTGGCCCTTCCCACGCCATGTGGGGCCCTTATTTCCCTGCCTCCCGGCCCCCTTTGGTTATGTTGTTGCCAAGTGACCTTGAGGTTTGGAGAGCAGCCTGAGCCCAGGGAGAGCCTCAGTCACCCCCAGGCTATCCGGGACCCCCCTACCTCCACCCACGTTGGCTGGGCTTCACAGAGACAAGGGAAGGGCCCAGCTTGCCTTTCCTAGTTGGGAGAGTGAGGAAATAAACTTTCCCTGAGTTGTGAAGCGTTTGCGCTCTCATCGTGCCTGTAGCAAGATGCACAAGCCATGGCCGTGGCTTCTCCTGTGTTCCCAGCATGGATTCAACCAAAACCCAGCAGTAGCTCCTCAGCCCCCCAGACCTCTTGGGCCTGTCTCCCACATCGGAGGAGACCCCGGAGCCCCAGATGCTGGCTGTGGAGTTGCTGCAGGACGAGCCCCCTGTGGGCAGTGAGACGTTCAGCCAAGAGCTGCCTCTACTTGGTGGCAGACAAGGAGAGCGGGAGCGCACCCCTGCTGGAGGCAGGGGGGGGGGGGCCAGAGACCCCAGGAAGGGCTCTTCACCTAAGACCATGTTCTTGGGCAAAGAGTTTTCATAGCTCCAGCTCTGGAGACCCAGGTAGAAAAAGAGGAGGCTGAGAAAGCCCTTGGGGAGCAACACGGCCCTGCGTGTCATTCTATGCCTGCACGTTCTGCATAGGGCTGGAGGAGAGCAGGAGCTCAGCGCTGCCACAGTACTCATGTAAGAGCACAGTCATTAATGTCAACAATGTCCTGACAGCCTTTGGGTGCTTGGATAGTTGGCTGTCAAACCAATTTCCCCAAACTCCAACTCTCCACTTGAAAGCTCACATCTTTTCCATTGGCACCAGATTACTCCCTGTCGCTTTCCTTGAAGCTCTTTCCACCATTCAGAGGCCAGTGCCAGCCAGCCAGGCGAGAAGAGCGGAGTGTGGGCGTGAGGGCGGCGGCCGTGCCGGGGGAGCTCGGGGTGCTCCCCTCCACTGCTGTCCCCCCAGGCCTGGTTATTCTTCTTCCTGCATGGTGTCCATTAGTGGCAGTAATTACAAAAGCTCCATGGACTTGAGCGGTTTTGTGTGGACCTAAACAAAAGCCACTCGCTGTGCAGAAGCTCAGGCTGGGGACCTGAGCGCCCCTTTCCCCGCCATGCCCAAGGCTGTGGGTTTCAGCCCCCAGCGCCATGCACATGTGCACATACATATGCAAGCCTTTGACTGTCACACAGATCACATTCGCCCTTCTGCCTCAGCTCCTTATTCTGTAAAATGAGGGTGCTGGCCTTGTAACAGAAAGTGTGGGCGAGTGACCGGCACCCAAGGGGAGCTCAGACATGGCAGCATAGCTGGAGGGGCAGTGGATCTGGGGTACAGGGTACAGGTGTGGGTAGGAAGGAATCTGCCTCAGGACCTTAGATGCCCCAGATGTGAGAAAGACACAGGTATCACGAAAATGTCTGAAGATTTGTATTCAGTGTGTGTGCATGCATGTGCACATACACCAATGCTAGAGCTCCAACTCAAGGCCTGGGCATTGTCCCTCAGATTTTTTTGCTCTAGGCTGGGCGCTTGACTACTTAAACCATAGCTCCACTCCTGGGCTTTTACTGATTAATTGGAGATAAGTGTCTCACAGACTTTGCTGGCTTCAAATCATGATCTTCAGAGCTCAGCATCCCGCGTAGCCAAGTATTACAAGTGTGAGTGTTCAGTTCTGAGTTAGGCACAAGGTGTATTTTGACATTTACAAGTGCAGATTTCCCTTTGAGAAGGAAGCCACGGGAGGCTGCATCAACACTTCCTCCCTGGGTCAGACCAGCTGTCTTGTTTCTAAGAAAGAAAGAATCCTGTGCCCTAGAAAAGGGGCTCTGTGGAAGTCAGGGGAATCCCGACAGGCCATCACTGGACTTCTTTATCAAATCATTAGATAACTTTTAAGGGGAAAAAAGAGGAATGTTTAGGCCAGACGAAAGGCAGAATTACCTTGGTAGAAAAATAAGTAGTCATCAACTTTGAAAGTATCTTCCATAAATCTGACTGTGAAAATTACAGTTTCCCTGGAATCCAATCGACTGTGGTGACCTCGCACTTCCCACCTCCGCCTGTCAGCCAGCATAGTCTCACTTCCCCAGGCTGACCCAGGCGCAGGCCAATGCCCTGGCCCTCCGTCAAGTGGGAGACCCCCAGCCCCCGCTCGCATCTCACTGCCACACCTGGAGGTCATTTCCTGGAAACACCAGCTGGGCTGCCTGGCATGTTGGGTGTCACAGAGGTGGTGCTGCAGCCTCGATACTGAACTCGGGAGGGCCCTGGTCACGCTACCCTCACCCAGCGAAGTACTGACATCCAGAGGATGAATTTCCTGCCTTGTAACTGTCAACGTATGTCACAGGAGAGGTCACGCAGTGCTGACCAGGCCCGGGTCACCGGGAGTCTGACCCTGCTGGGCCTGCACCTCCCGAGCCCCCGCCCCCGGCCAGGGCCACTGGGGTTTCCTGGCTGGAAACCGCCCCCTCGCTCGTCTTCCGGAATCTGGGTGGAAGAGCTGGCTTTGAATTCCCACTTCCTCTGTCCATTTTCTCACTTCCTTAACACTTACGGACAGATGCTGAGCGGGGCCCAGGGTGGGCGGCCACTCAACAACAGAGTTCTGCCCACCTGTGCAGCCCCCAAGGCCCTCAGCACTGGCCCCTCTTCCCTCAACACCCCCCCCCTTATCTGCCGTATTTCAAGTGCTAGTAGCTCATGCCTGTAATTCCAGCAACTCAGGAGGCTAAGATCTGAGGATTGTGGTTCAAAAATGACTGGGTAGAAAATCCCCAATTAACCAGCAAAAAGCCAGAAGTGGAGATGTGGTTCAAGTGGTAGAATACCAGCCTGAACCAAAAAAGCTCAGGGACAGCCTCCAGGCCGAGTTCAGGCTCTGGAACTGCGCACAAGTGGCCTTTGGTTGCAGCAGCTGGAGTGTGCTGCTACCCTCCTCCAGACCCTACTGGTTCTGTCTGGAGACCCTGGGAGGATCCCCAGTCCCCCTCCACACCACCCCAGGCCCCAGGTCCAGCCTGCCTGCACAAGTCATCTCTCCCGTTGGAGAAAACAAGCCTTTCCCTTTTTGGGCTTGCAACAGTGAACAGTAAAGCAGGCAGTAAACCGGGGGGGGGGGGGGGGGGCAGGGGTAAGAGGGGGGCAGATACGAAGCAACAGAACCTGGGAGAAGGGAGAGGGGACAAGGCTCCCGCCCAAGGCAGAGGTAGGGGGCCCCCAAGCAGCACAGGTCACAGAAGCAGCTGTCCAGGTAGCAGATCTTGGGACTGCCCTGAACTCCTGCTTTGCTTCTGTCTCCCTGCCTAAGCCAGCACAGACAACAGGGCAACCAGCCCCTGTAGTGAACTGTGCACAGACAATCAGCATCAAACAATAGGTGATTGATTGAAAGGGGCCTCCAGGCCCACACGGGGCTGGAGGTTGGTGTTTTCCTCCTGTTTATATGAAAAGTACAGCGTTCTGGAAGAGAGACCACAGGGTGGACAACCCTTCCTGGCTCTTAGCTCACATTGACGAGTGTGTGTGTGTGTGTGTGTGTGTGTGTGTGTACCACGTGAGCCACATCTCCACTTCCAGCTTTCTGCTGGTTAACTGGAGATAAGAGTTCCACGTCCCTTCCTGCCCAGGCTAGCTTCCACCAGAGCTCAGATCCCAGCTTCTGGAGTAACTGGGATTACAGGCATGAGGCACTGGTGCCCTGCTCGCTCCATATTCTTAATGTTTAGGTTTTTGGGTTTTTTTTAAAGGCTTTGTGATGCATGCGGGTTACACAGCCCTGTGTGTTTTCCTGGCACGCCGTGCACGCTCCTTTGCTGCTGTGGTGGAGGCCTCTGTGTGCAGTGTCTGCAGGCCCGGTGAGGGCCCGGGTGGAGCTGGCCCGGCCCCAGCTCGCCTCGGGCACAGGTGAGGGAGGAGCCATTGCATCCAAGTCTTCACCAACTCATCCTGAACGGGAGACCTGGACTAGTCACGTGGCACCAAGTTATTTATTCATTGCTCATCTGCAAAATGTCTTGGCACACAAAGTGCACATGGAGCTTAATTTTCCTGGTATGAAAAAGACAACTAGGCTGGGCGCTGGTGGCTCACACCTGTCCTCCTAGCTACTCAGGAGGCTGAGATCTGAGGATCTCGGTTCAAAGCCAGCCCAGGCAGGAAAGTCCGTGAGAGTCTTATCTCCAATGAACCACCAGAAGACCGGAAGTGGCGCTGTGGCTCACCTGGTAGAGCGCTGTAGCCTTGAGCTGATGAGCTGAGGGACAGCGCCCAGGCTCAGAGTTCAAACCCCACGACCCACCAAAGCAAGAAAAAGACAAGTGGGTCAGCGGCTGCCCATAAATGCGATGTGAGACCCCACCTCACAGTCCCTGGGCTGAGGGAGGGGCTGCGGGCCACCACTGCCCAGGGCGCGGTTTGTCTCCACACTTGCTGAACCCCAGGTTCTACTCTCCAGATCGCTGAATTAGCACCGTGGCTCAGTAACGCCGCCCCCATGCTCATTCGGATGTGATTGTAAGGGAGGCTCAGAGACGCTCCCACAGAGCAGTTAGACCCAGCCGGGGAAGTGAAGCGTTCTCCGCCAGTGAGCCAATCAAGTCTGCCCATCACTTCTGCAGGCTTCGAAACTCGCAACATTGCTTAGAGGTTTACAGACGGCACCGTGAGCAAACCACTCGGCTCCTCGGCTCCTTAGAGGCCTCCCTCCAACCTCAGAGATCCGTCCATCCGCCCAAGGACGCTATCTACCCACCTGTCACCCACCCACTTCTATCTGCCATCGGCGGCCGGTGACCTCATGTTCGCGCGAGCCGCGCAGGGTTGGGGCACGGGCGGCGTGCGCGTGCGCAGAGGCCGGCCGCTCCGCCGGGCAGCGTCTCGGCGGCCCGGCTCCGGGCCAGGGCCTGCCTGCGGCTGGGCGCCAGGCTGGAACCCCAGGCCAGGCTGGCCGCCAGCGGGGAGGGCCGGCGGTCAGACCCTCCTTTCGTCCAGTGAAGCTGGACACCGGTGGCTGACGCCGTCACCCCAGCTGCTGGGGAGGCTGACGCCCGAAGCCAGCGGGGCGGGAAGGGGCGGGAAGGCGCGGGCGCGGGGAGCGGCGCTGCGTTGTTCAGCGGGCGGAGTTCTCAGAGCAGCTCCGGGCGAGCTCCAGGCCCCGGGCTCGGGCTCGGGCTCGGGCACGCGCACGCACGCACGCACGCACGCACGCACGCACGCACGCACGCACGCACTAAATAAAAAATAAACCCCAAACCTTCCGCGTGAGGCCTGGGCACCGCAGCTCTAGAACCTTCTGGAGAGAGCCCTTCCTGGGCAGTGACATTTGAAGAGCAGGATGCGGCCTGCGCGGCTCTGCCACGGTGCCATTAGCCACCGCCGGGGCCGCCATCAGTGATTCACCGGCCCTTAGCCGCGGGCGGGGGCTCCCCCGCTCCGTGCCGCAGCGACCCTCCCTCCCTCCCTCCCTCCCTCCCCCCCTCCGTGCCACAGCGACCCTCCCTCCCTCCCTCCCTCCCTCCCTCCGTGCCACAGCGACCCTCCCTCCCTCCCTCCCTCCCTCCCTCCGTGCCACAGCGACCCTCCCTCCCCCCCTCCGTGCCACAGCGACCCTCCCTCCCTCCCTCCCTCCCCCCCTCCGTGCCGCAGCGACCCTCCCTCCCTCCCTCCCTCCCCCCCTCCGTGCCACAGCGACCCTCCCTCCCTCCCTCCCTCCCCCCCTCCGTGCCACAGCGACCCTCCCTCCCTCCCTCCCTCCCCCCCTCCGTGCCACAGCGACCCTCCCTCCCTCCCTCCCTCCCTCCCTCCCTCCGTGCCACAGCGACCCTCCCTCCCCCCCGCCGTGCCCGGGCCGCCCTCACCCCCCGCCGTGCCCAGGCCGCCCTCCCTCCCCTCCGTGCCCACAGCGACCCTCCCTCCCTCCCTCCCTCCGTGCCACAGCGACCCTCCCTCCCTCCCCCCCGCGGTGCCCGGGGCCGCCCTCCCCCCCATGTCCAAGGGCTGCCCCCCCGTCCCTGCGGGCCTCCCCAGGCCCCTCAGCAGGGGCTGCCTCCCCGTCCAGCCCCGAGGCCACAACCCCCGCGGGGTCGGCTGCCAGGACAGCGGATGCAGTGGCTCATTTCTGGATCTTTCGGTTCCCCCGGCTTGTGTGTGACCCCCACATCGGGCCATCGAGCGGCGCCAGGCCTCGAGGCCCCGCCGGCCCTCCACCTCCCTAAGTGGCACCCGGTCCGGGCTCTGCCGCTCCCCTCCGGCTCTGCTTCAGTCCGTCTGGAGCACGGGGCTCGGATTAGTCGGTGCGGGGAGCTGAACGCAGGGCCCTGGGGCCGTCAGGCGAGCGCGGCCCAGCGCAGCGGCGTCCCCGCCTCCAGCACCGGAGCGTGGACGAGGACGCGCGAGCACAGGGAACGCGGACGCGCGCGCACGGGGAGCGTGGATGCGCAGGGGAGCGTGGACGCGCAGGGGAGCGTGGACGCGGACGCGTGCGCACGGGGAGCGTGGATGGGGACGTGTGCGCATGGGGAGCGTGGATGCGCAGGGGAGCGTGGACGTGGACATGGATGTGCACGTACAGGGAGCACAGACGCAGACGCGCGCGCACGGGGAGCAGGCCGCCCGGAGGCGCAGGCCGCGGTCGCTGGAGATGGCCGGGTTGCATGGCCAGGGCATTCCAAGGGGCCTGGGGACGGGCGCGGGCGCGGGACCCGCACCCGCCGAGTGGGAGCCGAGCACGCACGGCTTGGCCTCTGAGAACAGAGCGGTACATTTCTGTTACTCCACAGTCCACGCCCCGGCACGATGGCCGCCTAGACCAACCGTGGCCTAACACGCTGAACACGAAACGGGACACTCCAGCATCAAGCAGCACTTAGGCCGGGAAGGTGGCTCAGTGGCCTTGAGCGGAAGAGCTGGGGACGGCGCCCAGGCCCAGAGTTCAGGCCCCACGATGGACAAAAAGAAAGAAACAAAGAAAGAGCCGGCGCCGCTGCTCAGCCTGCCATCCCAGCTACGCAGGAGGCTGGGGTCTGAGGAAGGCGCTTCCCAGCCAGCCCGGGCGGGGAGGTCCGTGAGCTCCGGGCTGCGCCGTCCCGCAGCTCTTCCGCTCAAGGCCACTTGAGCCACGGCGGCACTTCCGGCGTCTCTGGGTACGGGTGCTGGGGAATCGAACCCAGGGCCCCATGCATGGTAGGCCAGCGCTGTACCCCGAGCCGCCGTGCGCACAGTGCGCGTGCGCACACGCGAAGCAGGGTCACCCACGACCCGTGGTGACGGCCCTCCCCATCTCCTCTCTCCCGGGAGCGTTGTCACCCTGGTTCACCCTGGCTGTCACGCTGGGGTCACGCTGGGGTCACCCTGGGTCACCGTGGCGGCGTCATGGGCTGGTGGCTGCCTGCCCGTCTTCCCTCAGGCAGGCTCCCGATCGCTCCGCGGGGCTGCAGCGCGGCTCCGGCCGCCCCCAGGGTCCCTGGGTCAGGTCCCCGCCGGTGGGGGAGGGGAGATGGGAGCCGGGAGGGGCCAATGAGGGGCGGGGCTGAGCCGGGAGGGCCTCGCGAGAGGCGGGGTGGCACTGGGTGAGGCCCACGAGGGGCGGGGCTGGTCTGGGCGTGGCCTAGCGGGGCGGGGCCCTCGCGGGGCCTGGGGCGCTGTGAGGCGGCGCGGGGGCGGGGCAAGGCCCACGAGGGGCGGGGCTGGTCTGGGCGTGGCCTAGCGGGGCGGGGCCCTCGCGGGGCCTGGGGCGCTGTGAGGCGGCGCGGGGGCGGAGCAAGGCCCACGAGGGGCGGGGCTGGTCTGGGCGTGGCCTAGCGGGGCGGGGCCCTTGTGAGGCGGCGCGGGGAGGCCCCTCCCCGGACCTGCCCTGCCCCGCCCCGGCCCCTCCCCGCCCCTCCCGGCCCCTCTCCACCCCACCCTCCAGGACCCTCCCGCCACGCCCTCCCCGGCCCGGCCGCCCCGCCCCTCCCGGCCCCGCCCCTCTCCACCCCACCCTCCAGGCCCCTCCCGCCCCACCCCGCCCCTCCCGGCCCCGCCACGCCACGCCACGCCCTGCCCCTCCCCGCCCCTCCCGCCCCGCCCCTCCCGGCCCCGCCCCGCCACGCCCCTCCCCGCCACGCCCTGCCCCTTCCCGCCCCTCCCTTCCCCTCCCCTCCCCTCCCCTCCCGGCCCCTCTCCACCCCACCCTCCCGGCCCCTCCCCTCCCGCCCCTCCCGCCCCTCCCGGCCCCTCCCCTCCCGCCCCTCCCGCCCCTCCCGCCGCGCCCCTCCCGCCCCTCCCCGCCCCGCCCTGCCCCTCCCCTCCCGCCCCTCCCGCCGCGCCCCTCCCGCCCCTCCCGCCCCTCCCGCCCCTCCCGCCCCTCCCCGCCCCGCCCCTCCCCGCCCCGCCCCTCCCGCCCCGCCCCTCCCGCCCCTCCCGCCCCTCCCCGCCCCGCCCCTCCCGCCCCTCCCGCCCCTCCCGCCGCGCCCCTCCCGCCCCTCCCGCCCATCCCCGCCCCTCCCGCCCCTCCCCGCCCCGCCCCTCCCGCCCCTCCCCGCCCCGCCCCTCCCGCCCCTCCCCGCCCCGCCCCTCCCGCCCCTCCCGCCCCTCCCCGCCCCGCCCCTCCCGCCCCTCCCCGCCCCTCCCGCCCCTCCCGTCCCGCACTCGGCCGTCCCGGTGGCCGCGGCGGCGCCCGCGCTCCGCTCCGAGGCGGGATGAGGAAGGACGAGTCGTTCCTGGGCAAGTTGGGCGGCACGCTGGCCCGGAGGAAGAAGGCGCGCGAGGGTGAGTGCCCGCCTCGGCCCCGCCTCGGCCCCGCGCGGCCTCCGTCCACGACGCCCGGCCGGCGGCGGCCTCGCGGCGACCCCGGCCTGCGCGGGGTCACGGGCGCGCGGGGTGAGCCGGGCCAGCGCGGGAGGCGGCGGGGCCTCGGGCCGGGGTGTCGGCCCCGGCTCACTCCACCTCCTGGCGCGGGCACCGGGCGCTCAGCGCTTCCGGGTGGGGGTCGGAGGGAGGGCGGGGGGGGGAGGTGGGGGTGGGGGAGGGCGGGGAGGGGGGTGGGGAGGGCGGGGAGGGGGGTGGGGAGGGCGGGGAGGGGGGTGGGGAGGACAGGGGGTGGGGGTGGGGAGGGCGGTGAGGGGTCGGAGGGAGGGCGGGGGGGAGGTGGGGGTGGGGAGGGGTCGGAGGGAGGGCGGGGGGAGGTGGGGGTGGGGAGGGCGGGGAGGGGGGGTGGGGAGGGCGGGGGGAGGAGGGGGGAGGGCCACAGGGAGGGCAGAGGGGGAGAGGGGGTGGGGAGGGCAGGGGGTGGGGGTGGGGAGGGCGGGGAGGGGGGTGGGGAGGGCGGGGAGGGGGGTGGGGAGGGCGGGGAGGGGGGTGGGGAGGACAGGGGGTGGGGGTGGGGAGGGCGGGGAGGGGTCGGAGGGAGGGCGGGGGGAGGTGGGGGTGGGGAGGGGTCGGAGGGGAGGGCAGGGGGGAGGTGGGGGTGGGGAGGGCGGGGAGGGGGTGGGGAGGGCGGGGGAGGAGGGGGGAGGGCCACAGGGAGGGCAGAGGGGGAGGGGGGGGTGGGGAGGGCAGGGGGGTGGGGGTGGGGAGGGCGGGGAGGGGGGGTGGGGAGGGCGGGGAGGGGGGGTGGGGAGGGCCGCAGGGACAGGGCTGCCCTGCTAGGGAATGGCTGCTGGGGTCTGTGGAAAAACAGCCCAGGGAGGTCTTTTGTTTGCTTTTGTGCCTTCACCGGGGCTCGAACTCGGGGCCTGGGCGCTGTCCCTTGGCTTGTCACTCGAGGCTGGTGCTTTACCACTTGAGCCACAGCGCCACTTCTGGCATTATGGCAGCTGATTGGACATAAGACTGTCTTGGACGTTCCTGCCGGGGCTGGCTTTGAACCATGAACCTCCCATCCCAGCCCCCTGAGTAGCTAGGATTACTGGTGTGAGCCTTGGGCACCCAGCTCCCGTGGGTTATTTTCAGGGTAGGGCCTTGCTCTGTGCCCAGCCTGGCTGGATCTGTGGTGTCACCGGGATTATAAGTACGAGCTACTGTGCTCAGCCTCTGTGCCTCCCACAGAGCTCAGATAACAGCTGAGAGCCAGGTTCACAAACTGTCCCCATTTCCCAAGTAGCCCCGTGGCAGACTTGGGACTCCGGGGCAGCCCCTCCACCCTGAGACTTTTTATCTGAATCGGATCATTTTGTTCCCCAGGGCTTTATCTCTGCCTGCAGGGTTCCTTGGGAGCTCTCCAGCAAATTGGCCCCACCTGCCTCTTGGCCGGCCGGCCGAGAGCCCAGGGCTGACTTTAATCTTAGGCTTGTGTCAACCACCTTCCCTCCCCCACTCCTGTGGGGGTGAGCCATCTAGGTTCCTTTTTATGCTTTAGGAAAATTATACTCTCAAACCACCCCTCCCCATTCCGTTGCCCAAGCTGGCCGTGAACTCTTGGATTCAGTGATCGTTTGGCCTCAGCCTACTAGTATGTTCAGTAGTATTGCTGAATCCTCGGGAGGTGTGCGCGGTCAGACCCGGCAGTCTGTGAAACCGGCTCATTCTGTGGAACTGGTGCCATGTCTGGTGCTGTGGGTCAGGGCCTGGGCAGTGCAGGTGACACCCTGGCCAGGGCTAGAGCAGGAGTCATGGTGTGTGACCAGGCCGGTCACTCGGGGTGGTCAGAGGGGTGCACAGGGGAGGCCTCCAAAGGGGTGAAGTTGGTGTTGAAGTGTAGCAAAACCAGAGAAAGAACTGCTCTACACAACAGCCAGGCTGCATCATGTGCTAGATGGCTATGGCTGTGTGTGTGTGTGTGTGTGTGCACGTGCGCACGTGCGTGTGAATGCACATGTGTGTACACACACATGTGCATGCACCATCCTGGGCCTGACTCAGGGCCTGGACACTGTCCTCAGCTTTTTTGCTCAAGGATGGTGCTCTACCACTTGAGCCACATCTCTATTTCCAGCTTTTTTTTTTTTTTTTTTGGCCATTGAGGGGCCTGAACTCTGGGCCTGGGCGCTGTCCCTCAGCTCTTCAGCTCAGGGCTAGCGCTCTACCACTTGAGCCACAGCACTACTTCTGGTTTTCTGGTGGTTTATTGGAGGTAAGAGTCTCACAGACACTCCTTCCCGGGCTGGTTTTGAACCGTGATCCTCAGATCTCAGTCTCCTGAGTAGCTAGGCTGACAGGCGTGAACCATGGGTGCCTGGCTTCCCCATTGCTTTTATGAATGGATGTGTGCCTGGAAGATGAGGGCCGGGCTGCCCTCCCTCCTGATGCAGGCCACAGCTGGAGCAGATGCCGAGGGCTTTGCTCTCAGTGACCTAGGAGTCCCCTATTTTGGTTCCCGAGGTTGGGGTGCCCATTGCAACCAGAAGGCCGCAGTGCCTAACTGGTCTTCAAGGCAGAAGGGAGGGGCAGGTGGGGCGGGGCAGTGAGGGAGGGGAGGAGAGTGAATAATGATCATAAGGTCGTGAGTAATGAGAGGAGAGCAGCAGAGCCCCAGTGGTGCGGCTGGCCTGTTGCTATGGCAACGCTCTCCTGGCAGTGGTTGGGGCCCTTGTCTGCAGGGAATGACCAGGGGGCAGGAGGGGGGAGGGGGCTTCCCGGCCCTCTCCCCCAGCCGCGGCCCGATTCATTTCCTTCCGTGTTAGCCAGCCCTGGGTGGACTGGAGAGAGCGGATGTGACTGGACACTTCCTGAGCTGGGACCCCGGGGGAGGGGCGGGGTGCAGCTCGGTGCCGGCCGCGGGCATCGGCCCACCCTGGCTGGTGGGGTGAGGGGGCTGGGAGGGGGTACTGGGGATGTGGGGTGAGCCAGGGGTGCAGCGGTACCCCACAGTGAGCCCCACTCCCCAGGGTGACCTAGGCTCCCAGTCCCCAGCACCACAAGAGCTTGGGAAGGGGAACCGACCGGCTGTGACCCTCGGAAAAATAGTTGGGGACACCTCACTGTCCCCCCAGAACCTCACACAAGGCGTGGGGATCCCAGAGGCCAGGGCACCAGAACCCTGACTCAGCCTCCCCAGAAAAGGAGGAGCAGGTGCAGGGGATTCCCTGAGCTGGCCCCTCCCTGTGACCTTGAAGGACAGTCCAGAGGCCCAGCCGGCCTCAGGCAGGCAGGGACAGCCACAGCTGTGCTGATGTCTCCAGAGAGGCCCAGCAGCCTCCAGAGAGGCCCAGTGTGGAAGGCCACGCAGAGCAGTCAGCTCTCCACACGGGCCAGGAGGCTGCTGGGGCCTGGAGACCACGCCAGGATGGGGCGGGCACATGTCTGTCTGTCTGTCTGTCTTTTTTCCTTCCTTTCTCTTTTCTTTCTTTCTTTCTTTCTTCCTTTCTTTCTTTCTTTCTTTCTTTCTTTCTTTCTTTCTTTCTCTTTCTTCCTTTCTTTTATTTCTTCTCCCCTTTTTCCCTTTCTCTCTCCTTCCTTCCTTCCTTCCTTCCTTCCTTCCTTCCTCTCTCTCTTTCACTCAGAAACTTGAGCTTTCTAGGTGGGTGCTTGATCGCCCTCAGTCACAGTTTCTCAGGGGACCTAGACCCCAGAGCCAGGTGCACTTATTCCTTGGAGAAAATCATAAAGGAAGTTTCTATATAAATGACTTAATAAAACAAGACAAGACAGAAACTAGGTTGGGTGCCAGTGGCCCATGCCTGTCATCTTGCTACTCAGAAGGCTGAGATCTGGAGACTAAGATTCTAAGTTGACCCAGGTTTAAAAAAAAAAAAAAGCCTGCAAGACTCCATTTTAACCAAAGAAGCTGGGCATGGTGGTACACACTTGTAGTCCCGGCAACGACAGGAAACCTGAAATAGGAGGATCTGTGGTCCAGGAGTAGGGCTCAGAGGGGACCTAATCCCCATCTCAAGAGAACCACTGCTGCCGGGGGCTGGAGGTGGTGGACGCCCCCCTCACAGCCCTCCATCAGCACGGAAGCCCCGTACGAGCCCCGCCCGCTGCACCCGCTGCGCTGGGCTGGAGGGGCGGGGTGACGGCCGTCCCCCCCACAAGGTCGGGCTAGCTGCGCACTGCACGGCACCTGTCAGGCCCCTTCCCCCTTCTCATAGCAGGAGGGGTACGGCCTTCCCTAGCGTCCCCCACAGTGAGCCCCACTCCCCAGGGTGACCCAGGTCGCCCCGCCCCCAGCCTGCCCCAGGCGCTGTGGCGGTCAGGGCTGGCCCAGAGGCCCGGGGTGGGGCCGGGGGCTATGAAGCCTGGGGACGCCGGCTCTGCAGGGTAGCTGTCCTGGACGGGGGCGCCCGTGCTGGCTGGACGCACTCCACTTTTCTCTTTTCTTGTCTTGGTTCTGAGGCTTGGCCTCGGGGCCTCTTGCTCTCTCTTTGCCTTTTCATTCAAGGCTGGCACTGTACCACTTGAGCCACACCTCCCCTCCACCTGGCCGCCTTTTTACAGTCTTAAGAGTTCCATGTGGAGGTTGGGCAGCCGGGCCTCAGGGCCTCAGCTGCCAGAGTCGAGGGAGACCACTGAAGCTCTGGGCACCCCATGCCAGCAGAGGGAGAGGCACGCAGTTACACGCACGCAGGGAATTCAGCGAGTGCTGACGGCAGACAGGAATCGCGGGCAGACTGTTCTCAGTTCCCCGGGATCCTGGACAGGAAGGGGGCCGCCCGTGCCCTTGGTGTAGGCCTAGAGAGCAGGCCTCCTGGGTCCGGGTGTCAGGAGTCGGCACTCGAGGAGCCCGGCCCCTGCCGATCCTTCTGCATATCTGCAGGCAGAGCAGGCTGGGAGCTGGGGTGAGCCCACCTGCTCCCGCCCCAGGATCCAGGCTCAGGCATGGGCCTTCAGACTCCAGGCCCCAGGATCCAGGCTCAGGCATGGGCCTTCAGACTCCAGGCCCCAGGATCCAGGCTCAGGCATGGGCCTTCAGACTCCAAGATCGGGCTCAGGGCTCAAGCCCCGGGCTCCAACCCCAGGCTCAGGTCCCAGGCACAGGCATCAGCTTCAGGCTCAGACCCCAGGCTGGTCTGGTGGGAAGAAAGTGGGAAGTGGAGGGATATGAGCAGAGGATGGATGGGAGCCCAGCGCTCTGCAGTTTCTAGAATATTGGATAGGAGACGCCAGCTACAAGGTTCTCTGCAGACTCTGCAGCCAAATGAGACAATTCCATCCCCTTCCTCCAAACCCTGACTTTTTCTTACCTGTTGCTGGGATTGAGCCCTGGGGCATCATGCTAGGTCTGGCTCTGCTGCCCAGCTGTGGGAGACCCCTGTCCTCCCCAGCTGTTCCCTGAGCAGGGCCCGCATCTCAGGAGACTGTGGCTCTGTGGAGAGGGTGGCAGTAAGGTGGGCTGGGCCCGGTGAGCCGGACTCCTGGAAACCGAGGCCTGGTTTTCCTCTCCCTGAGAGGGAGCAACTCTGAAGGGCTTTGGGTGGGGCTCCGTTACATTTCCTCTGATGATTGTAATGATTATAATCATTCTCATTGTGGGCTGGAGGTGCATTTTGCCACTCAGGGAGTGACCTGTACCCTACTGGGATTCCTTTGCTTTTCCTTCTGTTGTGCCAGTTCCAGGGCTTGAACTCAGAGCCAGGGCGCTGTCCCTGAGCTTTTCACTCAAGGCTGGTTTCTCTACCTCTTAAGCCACAGTTCTACTCCTGGCTTTTTGGGTGTTTAATTGAGACAAGAGTCCCTTGGATTTGTCTGCCTGGGCTGGCTTTGAACTGTGATGCTCAGATCTCAGCTTTTTGAGTACCTGGGATCACAGGCGTGAGCCACAGTGCCTGCTGCCGCCCGGCCTTTCTTCGTTGTTGCTTACTGAAATACGTCTGCAGTAGGAGATGAAGATCCCCGTAACCCCAACAGTGCCTAGCCTCATAACCTGCTGACCTTTGGGGGGACATAGCAGAATGACTCCGCTCTCATCAGAGACACTCTATCTGAAATTCTTGTCTTCGTCAAAGTGAATATTTGCATAGCCTGAGTCT
This sequence comes from Dipodomys merriami, assembly GCF_024711535.1. Classification (NCBI taxonomy): domain Eukaryota; kingdom Metazoa; phylum Chordata; class Mammalia; order Rodentia; family Heteromyidae; genus Dipodomys; species Dipodomys merriami. The sequence continues at coordinate 207,041 of NW_027202303.1, read as the reverse complement.
CGTTGTGTGTGGTGTCCTGTCTGGCGGCCAGATTAAGGGTTATTTGTCAGAAGTTAGTGGGGACACCTGTTGGGATGGTTTAACAGTGAGTGCTCTGTCCTGTGGCTGTGCTGGGCACCGGGCACCGGCACCCACTCTACACACTCGTGAACACGCAGCTCCAACACGCTTATTTGTTAGGAAAATGGGTTTCTCTCCCAGTGGGTAGAGTTACTGTTTATTACATTGCCCAGAGCCTAGGAAACATTTATTTGTTTATTTAGTGCCAGTCCTGGGGCTTGAACTCACGGCCTAGTCGCCGTCCTGGAGCTTTTGCTTCCAGGTTGGCAATCTGCCACTTGAGCCGCAGCTCCACTTCTGACTTTTGCTGGTTAATTGGAGATAAGAGCACTGTGGACTTTTCTTCCTCAGACTGGCTTCCAACCGAGATCCTCAGATCTCAGCCTCTTGAGTAGCTGGGATGACCGGCGGGAGCAGCGGCACAGACATGGTTTAACTTGTCTTCCTTGAGGAAGGTTACTAAACTCTGCGTCTCCGGTGCAACTGGTAGAGCGGCAGGTGCGTCCCGGCCCGTGAGCTACATGCTGGGAGCGGAGACCAGCCCTGGTGGGCCCGGCATCTCTGGGCCTGCTGGAGGTGCTCAGGACTTGGAGTGCCTCCTGCAGTTTCCTTGGCTTGTCCTGGGTACTGGAACCCAGGCTTGGTTAGGTTAGATCTCATGAAACCAGCTTGGCATTGTTTATTTTATTTTTGTCAGTCATGGGGCTTGAACTCTGGGCCTGGGTGCTGTCCCTCAGCTCTTCAGCTCAAGGTGAGCGCTCTACCACTTGAGCCACAGCGCCACTTCTGATTTTCTGGTGGTTTATTGGAGATAAGGGTTTTGTGGTCTTTCCTGCCTGGGCTGGTGATCCACAGATCTCAGCCTCCTGAGTAGCTAGGATTGCAGACGTGAGCCACCAGCACCTGGTGGCATTTTTTTTAACCCTTACTTGCCAGCCAACAAATCAGCCACGTCAAGCCGTCTTTCTGGCTTCCTATTTTCACAAGAAGCCCGTCCCTGTGAAGATTCCCACTCTTCCACTAGAACACTTGCAATCCCTAATCAGCCAGACTTCAGTGAGAAGTCACTGAGAAGCTAGAGAGGGCGCAGAGATTTTACAGCTCACAGGACTTGCTTGTTTCAGTCTCGATGCTTCTGGAAGCATCTGTGGGACAGAGGAGCGAGCTGCTGCCCCGCTGGCTGCCTCTCAGGCAGACTGCGCACACGGCATGTGTGAGTTATTTGTGGTATAAATTACAGTTTGCTTTTGGTATTAATGGAATTTGAGGGACATCTTGCCCAGAGTTTAATTTGATCCCTCTCCCTCTCCCTCTCTCCCTCCTGTATGGGGAGGGGAGGTGGCGGTGCTTGAATTCTGTACCTCCCACTCTTGCTTAGCCTTCTTTCAGCTGGTGCTCACCACCTGAACCATACCTCCAGTCCAACTCTTTGCTAGTGAATGGAGATGGAGGCTCAGGACTTTTCCGCCCCAGGCTTTGAACCACAGTCTTCAGATGTCAGCCTCCTGAGTAGCTAGGACTACAGGTGTGAGCTACAGCACCCCTCCTTGTTAACATTACCCTTCCCTATGAGGCCTGCAGGAGTCCACACTGCGGACAGGATTAATAGAAGACCACCGGGGAAGCGAGGGAGCCCCTAGAGCAGCGTCTGGGAGGGCCGGGGCCGCGCGCGTGGCTCACTGCGGCTGTGCCAGGGCCCAGGCCTGGCCTGAGCAGAGGACCGGCTGACGCCACGGGGGCACCTAGTGCTTCTTCCCCAGGCTGGGTGAGCAGCGAGGTCAGAGGGTGTGTGTGTGTGCGTGTGTGCATGTGTGTGTGTGTGTGTGTGTGTGTGTGTCTCGAGGTCAGAGGGTGTGTGTGTGTGTGTGTGTGTGTGTGTGTGTGTGTGTCGAGGTCAGAGGGTGTGTGTGTGTGTGTGTGTGTGTGTGTCGAGGTCAGAGGGTGTGTGTGTGTGTGTGTGTGTGTGTGTGTGTCCGTGTGTCCGTGACCTTTCGCTTTCACCAATGTCAGCCTGGGCAGGAAAGTCGGAGGACTGAGGTTCAAAGCCTGGGGCAGAAAAGTCCTGAGCCTCCGTCTCCATTCACTAGCAAAGAGTTGGGCTGGAGGTATGGTTCAGGTGGTGAGCACCAGCTGAAAGAAGGCTAAGCAAGAGTGGGAGGACTGAATTCAAGCACCGCCACCTCCCCTCCCCATACAGGAGGGAGAGAGGGGGAGGGATCCAATGAAGCTCTTATCTCCAATTAACCAGCTCAAAGCTGAAAATGGAGCTGTGGTTCAAGTGGTACAGTGCCAGCCTTGAGCAAAAAAAGCTGAAGGACGGCTCCCAGGCCCTGAGTTCAAGCCCCGGGGCCGGTGCACACACAAAGGGTTAGCAAGCAAGGTCTCACCTGCCAGGTCGTCTAAAAAGCTCGGGCCTTGCAAAGGCTCTCAGTTAGATTCCGGAACTCTCCGGAAGCAGGAGGGCGGCAGGTTCCCACTGCTGGAAGGGTCAGTGTGTGTGTGCAGGCCCTGGGCCTCAGGAACAAGCGGGGAGAGCTCTGTGCCCCTCCGCTGCCGTCTGGGTGGGGGGCTCCGACACTGGACACCAGACAGCAGGTGGCAGCACTGAGCTGCCTGGCCGTGCCAGTGCCCGCGGGCCGGGGGTGGGAAGGCCCTCCGGGGGAGGGGTCTCGGTGTGGGGGCAGTGTGGGGTGGGGTCTCAGCCAGAGAGACGTAGCCCGAAGCTGGGAAGGTGGAGACCTGGTAGATCCCCACCTGAGCAGGGGAGAGGCCCTGCGTTCAGATCCCAGACACGCTAACACCATTTAACAAGTCCGTCGCACTGCAGAAGACGCGAGTCTGCTGCGGCTGGGCCTCTCCTGAGCACTGGAGGAGGGGGCGCCCTGTGGGGCTCTGCTTGGCCTGCCTGCCATTTGCTGGCTGGCACTGGGCCGGTCTCTGCGCCTCTCTGTGCCCGGCTTTCCTAACCAGCAGCAGGGGGAGCTTGCGGTGGCGTGAGCCTCCTGAGCGCGGGGATTACAGGCATGGACCACCACGCAGTGTTCTCACCGTTTGACGGCTCGATGGGAGGTGTGCGTTCCACTTGTGGGAAAATTAAACACGTTGAAGACGGAATTAAATGAAAGGATTTGTGATCATTAGCTAAGTAAATTATTTCCTCTTAGAGTAATATACTGGGCAGGGTACAGCTTGCTCAATAAATATTTGTCAGCGTGCACATAATTTTATAAGCTAATCAAGTCCTCTGTAATGGGATTATTTGGTTCTAAAGCTAATGAAGTGGCTTGTAAAGCAACAGGAGCCGCTGAAGAGAACTTGTGAGTGAGCGAAAACCCCAGCAGCAGACGAGTGGCTGGAGGCTGGGCCGCAGCCCCCCAGGGCGGGACTTGGTGGGAGGGAGGGGCCCTGCTTCTGTGGAGCTCTGGACCTTGGGCCGGCTGCTGGTGGGGCTGAATCTCAGCCCCTGCCACGGGGTGGGAGGAGGGGCGGCCTGGAGCCCTGGGTGTGTCTGTGTGTCTGGGTCCCCAGGGTCGTCACCCCGTCCTGAGACCCTGCTTCCCAGGTTGGGGACGGCACAAATTCCAGGCGGCACGGTAGTGCGCGCAGGCTGTGTGCGTGGTTGTCTTCAGAGCGGAGGAAACAGATGCAGGGCAGTGTGGGTACAGCTGTGCCAGCTCTGCTGCCCCTCCCGCACCTGCCCCCCTCCCGCACCTGCTGTCCCCCCTCCCGCACCTGCTGCCCCCCTCCTGCACCTGCTCCCCCCTCCCACACCTGCTGTCCCCCCTCCAGCACATGCCCCCCTCCCGCACCTGCTGTCCCCCCTCCAGCACCTGCCCCCCTCCCGCACCTGCTGTCCCCCCTCCCGCACCTGCTGCCCCCCTCCTGCACCTGCCCCCTCCCACACCTGCCCCCCTCCCGCACCTGCTGTCCCCCCTCCCGCACCTGCTGTCCCCCCTCCTGCACCTGCTCCCCCCTCCCGCACCTGCTGTCCCCCCTCCCGCACCTGCTGTCCCCCCTCCCACACCTGCCCCCCTCCTGCACCTGCTGTCCCCCCTCCAGCACCTGCTCCCCTCCCCCGCCTGCCCCCCTCCTGCACCTGCTCCCCCCTCCCACACCTGCTGTCCCCCCTCCCACACCTGCCCCCCTCCTGCACCTGCTCCCCCCTCCCACACCTGCTGTCCCCCCTCCAGCACCTGCCCCCTCCCACACCTGCCCCCCTCCCCCACCTGCCCTCCCTCCTGCACCTGCTCCCCCCTCC